>NC_137922.1:53434069-53481569 GCF_963457725.1 Sprattus sprattus | reverse complement strand
ATGCAAACTGAAAGGGGTCCAGGGTGGGGGGGAGGATGGACTTAATGTGTGACATGACTAGCCGTTCAAACACTTCATTATGATGGGGGTCAGTGCCACAGGGCGATAGTCATTGAAGCAGGATGGAGCCGGTTTCTTTGGCACAGGTATGATAATGGAGGTCTTGAAATATGATTCACATCTGCAATTGCTGAGCAACCCAGACAGTTTTGATTGCTTGAAATAATAATAATTGTGTTGTGAAGCACAATCCTGTTGTGAAGTTGCTAGGGTAGCCTACACCACGGCACCCCAGATATCTTCTTACATCACTGGTGACAGGGAAGGTGGATGAGTACTGACGTAAACGGAACTCAATGATGATTTCCGATCAAATTTGTCTTAACAGACACAGCCTTGCAATTGTTATGTTGCTATGAGTCAGAAATGCTGGTTGAGCAACAGTCCTTGGGTTCTGTACAGAGGTTTAACAAAAGCAATGAGTAAGGGACTTTGGGGGGTGGAATTATGGGGTTGAAAGAAAAAGCATGATCTTGAAAGCAAAAAAGACATTCAAGGGCTTCCATAGAGAGAAGGTTTAGGGATGGTAGGGTGTACTGTGTACATTGTCCAAATGATTCAGTGACATATTGGATAATGTTGCTAATGAGGGAACACCACTCACTGTACCAAATTGCCCTTTTTTTGCACTACATAACCTCACTTTATGTAACTTATGCTGCTATATGTTTATCTGTATGTTCTACTAGTATTATGTAATGTCTTGTCTGTATGTTTGTATGTCCTCTCTGTTGTGCCTGTGCACGTATATGTTTCACTGCAGGAGAGTGGGAAACGTTTTTTCGAATACTTTGTATGTCTTGACATTTGAAGTAATTGACAAATAAAGCTACTTAAACTTTGACTTTGAACATACCAGTATCACATCGTTCAATGTTAGCTTGGCATGTTCCTGCCACCGCTCTCCCTTCCTGACAGGCATCATTTATGGGCCACAGTGAAAGTCCGCTACCGCACGCTTATTATCACCATAGCTGTAATTAATCCTCAGTCTGGACCAATTGTGTCCCACTGTCTGAGTGATTACGGTTGGCCCCATTTGTCATTTGTCATCCTAAGCAGTGCAATTTTGATGCAACTTCTTGACACTTTATTGGAACCTGCCTCACAAGTAAATTATCTATTGATTCGCCTTTTAATTATGGAGTCAGTCGTGGTTGTACAGCCAATAAATATCAATACTTTATAGGTAATACTATGTAGTATTACCAATAAAGTTTTATTCTGAAAACAAATGTAATGATTAGGGAGGAAGTGAGAAAGTACACTTACCATTTAGTTCAATCTGGCAGTAGAGGGGATCGTCATGGTCATTTTGCTGGTGAGCACCTTCACAAGTTGTAAAATAAATTTAAGTGATGTAGGTCCTATCCCCTAGCCTGGCTTTGCCTGCCTTTTGCTCACAGTTCAGGTGCCGCTGTGATTATAACTGATTATGAACTCCCTTAATCCATCACTGGTCTATTCTGAGTGGCCTTGATTCAGCGACCATTGAGGCGGCTACGGAAGTGCGATGATGTTGAAGTGAAGCGTTTGTTTGAAATGTAGTTCAAGCAATGGCGGCAGTGCTATAGCTAGACAAAGCAATGAAAACCGCAGTAGCGCTGATAGAAAACATCAAAGAATTGAAACCAGAGCAAGAAGAATGTGTACATTTGTTCAAATGCGAAGATATTGTTCCCTTACTACCAACGGGTTTTGGGAAAAGGCTAATACATCAGCCTCCACCGTTAGTCGCAAAGTAGAAAGTATAGCAATCCTATAGTGGTACATGACAATGACAATGATGGTTAAAGGCTGGACCAATGGTTTCATAATGAACCCATGGTCTATGCACATTAGGATGCAACTACTGGAAACAATCCCCATTGGAGGTTGGTGAGGCCGTATATTCAGGAAGTATACACCAGGATATACCAGGCTACTAAAAACTAAAATGTTTGTTGTTTCACTGTCCATCTATTCTTTATCTAAAGTCACTGCTGCCATCTGTTAGGTAAAGTATCTGTAAAGCAGCAAAATCACTTCATTGAGCTGTCCACTACCATACTCAATGAATTTAGAGACGCTGTCACTGTAAACCACTAGTTGTTTCTCAGAGTGATGACCAGAACAGTGATTCAGTCATCAGATGTTTTGTGAAAGAGATATATTGTGGTTATTGTACACAATGGCTGCATGCAAACGTGAAGTAAAATATTTTAATCATAAAGTACACCCAACCATAAAACACAGAATAAAAGAACCAATTACTTCAGTGCTTATATAAAAAAAATGAGTTGTGAGCAAGAAAGGTTATGGCCTTGTGACTGCTCATAGAATATCTCCTCTTCTCAGATCAAATCTAATTATTTTGGCAGGGAGAGACAAACGCTTGGTAAGTGTTGTGAAGGCTGGATAAGTTATTCACCCCCTCCCACAGCTTCAGCATCCTAAAAACCTAATTTACCACTGCCGCCGAGTGCATATCACTCTTCAAACGGATGACGAGAAGAGAAAAAAAACATAAAAACACTCCTAAAGGTGATTGTTCGTTTCCCCTCTCCCTCCCTCCCCCCCTCCCTCCGCGTCGCCAGTTTGATGCGGGTTGCCCACAGTTCATCTGCCAGTGAGCCTTTCAATCAAACCCGCATCTCTCCTCAGGTAAAGCATCCGTCATTCTGGGGTGCGTCACCCTCATAAAATTGATGGAGTTGGCCTTTGCTGCCGCGGGGCTCTGCCAGCATACACCGGCAATTTTACATATTAATTTATGTCCTGTGGTTCTGTAATTGAAGCAAAGGGGTGGGTCAGCGTGTTTGCTGAAAAATGAAATGGGCTCTCAAGCTTATTTATGTCCCCTTCATCTCCCTTTATAGGCGCAACCAGAACAGGGTATGTATATGTTGCCTTCACAGGTGGGGAGAAAAGGCTCATGTTTGCATAAAGGGGTAAATTATGGGTCAAATAGTGTTAGCCACGGTGAAAGCGGCCATCAGGGTCGTGGAAGTAATAGTTTGCCTGATTGACAGCGCCGGAGACCTGACAGACAAGGGCACAATTGAAGGGTGAATGGCTGCACACGGGCGAGGTTTGTGTCGGGGAGAAGAGAGCGCTGGCACTCGAAGAGCCACATAAAGCTTTTTGAAACGGTTGGTGCATCCAATACAGTGTATCTCGAGAAAAACAAATAAATTAGGACTTAAGACCTCAGGTGGTCTCTTGCCTAATTTATAAGTCTGTACAAAGAACCCATTCAGTTGTTACAAAACCAGATGGAATAGTTCTGATTAACAAAGTGTCTGAAACAAAAGTTGCGTATTCTAAACAAACCAGGTATTTCATGTAAATTAGCTTATGAACTAACACAGAACATTGTCACTGCATGACATGGCACTATTGTCTATTGATTGCTTTGCATTTTATCATGCATTATTTTATCACGTAGGTATTTTATTATGTAAGTATTTTATCATGTTAGTATTTTATCCTATATGATGTTATTTTTGTTTGTGTGGCAAGTTTGTTAGATATTACATTTTCACCTTTCAGACACCTTTAAATCCTGACATGAAATACAGGCCACGTGAAAAACACATTAGACGAGACCAAGCCACAGCTACAGCTACAGAAAATGTCCTTTATGGATTAGACACAGATCATTTTACTTTTAAAGGCACCCAGTGCAACTTTCGAGGCTTAAAAATAAACATTCAATTTCTAGTCTTTTTTACACGTAGTAAGTTTCAATAACTCCATACCATTACATATCGACATTCAAGGAGCAAAGTTGTTGTGTACGATTTTCAAGTTTTGAAGTTATTGAAACTTACTACGTGTAAAAAAGACTAAAAATTGAATGTTTATTTTTCGAGTCTCAAGCCTATAAAGTTGCAATGGGTGCCTTTAAAGGATTCTCCAACGCTTGTTTGGGTCACATTGTCTGACTGAGTCTGAATTGCAGTCGGGATTTTGGCACTGTAAACCACAGAGAGTTCAGCTTATGTCTGACAAGATGAAACTGAATGAAATGGAAGACATACACAACTCTACCAAAGTCCACGGAGATACTGAAAACGCCTCTTATAAATTCAGTGTATTGTAGGCATGAATGACTAATCTCTCTTCAATGCTGGTTCTCTGTAGGGAAGTTTGGAAAAGCAGATAAGAGAAAAAAGGCTGTCAGTAATGACTATGAAGACTGTAGGCCTATTTTAGAAGCATGTACTCTATACTTCAGTGAAGACATAGTAAATATCTCTGTGTGAGATTTTAAAATATAGATAGATAGTTCAATATATAATATTTTATTAAATAACAAAATGTGAAAATTGAACTGAACTGAACCAGATGGAATATAATTGAAATGAACTGGCAGATGAACAGTGGTGAGCCACCTTTAAATGACACAAGTGGTCAGTTTATATTATACAATGTATGCCACACTTATGTGTACCAAGGGACATTGCAGTACATACTGGCCGTTTGGTGCACTCTGTTCCTCTGTCATAAAATTAAGCAATAAGCCCCAAGAGGCCGTGCTTTGCGCTGATTTTAGAACAGGTAAGGGAGTTGTTAGGCACGACGCGAAGCGGAGTGCCGTTAAACCCCCTTACCTGTTCTAAAATCAGCGCAAAGCACGGACTCGCGGGGCTTATTGCTTTTCTAAACCTGTTACTACACATATTTGATATGGTTTCATAATTAAAGACAATTCAATTTTAAGAAACAACAGTTTAATAATAAACCGTCATTCTTCCGCCACTAAAAATTATAGTTCCTAAATAAATCGTTGCCACGCAACCCTTGAAGCAACGCAACAGCCAGATGGAACACTGGGTATGAAATGCTCTATATGAATGCCTTGCCATTCGCTGCGCAGTAATATGGAATGTAATCAGGTCAAATTGTAAGGTAATGCTGGATTTTACAACGGCTTTTAGCCAATCACAATCAAGGATTTGAACAATCAGGTTTAGAACATTGAATAAGTGACAGCACAAAAAGTAAGGGAGGGTTAGACTGTTCCAAAAGAGAAGGCTTTTGAGAAACATCACCACGGTTACTTTCATGGTCAGTCTTTCAGTGGTTTTGAATAATGCACAGAATGTGTTAGTTACACCTAAGATTCTTCGCCTTAGAGAAACTTTGAATAGAAGACAAGTTAGACTCAAAACAAGGACGATAAACAAACAGCCTTTTTTTTTTTTTTTAGTTCTCTTTGTCTTGGGAGAAAATGGTTGCTTCATTGCACCGGCATGCCTTTTATGCCACTTGCCCCAGCCTTTTAAACGGAGCAAGCCAAGTCTGCCTTCAAAGTCATTTTTTCTTAAATGCCCTCAGTCCTGAACAAGAAGAAAGAAAAAACAGAAAGAGAGAGAGAGAGAGAGAGAGAGAGAGAGAGAGAGAGATAGAGAGAGAGACCCTTTACGCCTTGGTTGGTCGGGCTTCGCTTTATTTTTATTTATTTTCTAAATGTTTTCTTGAGCAAAATCTCGATTATCCGCGTCTGAAGGCCTTCCTCTGTAGGCTCTCACAGTGAAGGTCATTCCGTAGGTAGCGAGGAACCTTGAGGTCCTCATTGACTAGGAAAGAGAGCGCTTTGTTCCTGTCAATCAGCTGGGTAGCCGAGTATGGCATAAAACCTCAGTTCGTCTGCTATGTCCCTGGGGTGGGGGGTTGGTGAGGGGTGTGGGTAGGTAGGGGAGAGGGTTGCTGATGTAATTACAAACAAGTGTCTCTTCCAAGGCCACCATAAAACAGTAGACTTCAGATGTAAATAGCCAGTTATTAAATATTGTGTCCTTGTTCCGGTTGCATTTATCCAAAGAAATGTCCAGCTACATATTTTACAATTCAGAAAGAGAGAGAGAGAGAGAGAGAGAGAGAGAGAGAGAGAGATAGAGAGAGAGAGAGAGAGAGAGAGTGGGGGGGATTACTGTAAGAGACCTTCAGAATATTGAATGCTGAAAAAGACCAATAGCAATAGATGTGGCCTTTTAGTGTGCATGTGTGTGTGTGTGTGTGTGTGTGTGTTTGTGTGTGTGTGTGTTTGTGTGTATGTGTGTGTGTGTGTGTGTGTGTGTACGTGTACGTGTGTACGTGTGTACGTGTGTGTGTGTGTGTGTTTGTGTGCACGTGTGTGTGTGTGTGTGTGTGTCAGTATGAGTGTGTGTGTTGGTGTGTTAGGAAAGTGTGTCTGTAGGTGAGAGTATTCGTGTGTGTGTGTGTGTGTGTGTGTGTGATGTTTGTGCTGTGATGTTTTGTTAAATATGATTGCAGATGAGAATTAGCTTTGTGCCTAAAAATGTGCTTCCTTGTACATTCAGTGCATGATACCTGATGAAATAAACGACAGCAGCAGACGTCTGCATGTTGTCCACATGCGTGCAAACTCATCCACACAAACACACCTCAAGTAGGCGTGCCTTGTCTCTCGTGACTCTTTGTCAGGTGTCATAGCGTGGCCTGTCTGTGTGAGCAAGTGAGGGAGGCGTCTTCCCTGGCCGAGCTGGACCCAGCCACGGAAGGAACGGCCCCGGACCAAGCTGCCTTCCGCAGACATAGCCAGCCATAAATCAGGCTTCACGTCACCTGTAATAGAACCCATTTGTGGTGCACAGGATGTGAGTAAGAAGGGACAAGGTCAGGGTCGACCCGAATGCTATTGGAGGGGTGGAGGGAGAGGAGGAGGGTGTGGGTGTGTGTGTGTGTGTGTGTGGATTGAGGGATGGAGGGAGTGAGGAGGAGAGAGAGAGAGAGAGAGAGAGAGAGGAGGAGCATAGCTTCTGTTTAGCTCCACATCACTGGCAGTGTGCAAACGGAAGTGCTGTAGAAACATGCTGCTGCTTCTACAACTTTCACTGCTGCCTCTGCTTTGACATATTCTGTCTGCCTCCATCTAGGGTATAGTTGAAGTCTTATTATTATTATGTAAGTTTCAGTCTTATTTAACAATCATTCAACAAATTACTAACAAAATATTTACCATACCATGGTACTCATTCCATGATTTGTATTGCTGTACCCACTTTATTGTTGCTTGGATCTTTAAAAGCGCGTAATTTCTCAACTGAACAGGATTACGTTAAAAAAATAGTGAAGGGAATGGGGGACGTTGCATGGGTATGTGTGTGTGTGTGTGTGTGTGTGTGTGTGTGTGTGTGTGTGTGTGTGTGTGTGTGTGTGTGTGTGTGTGTGTGTGTGTGTGTGTGTGTGTGTGTGTGTGTGTGTGTTGTGGGGGGAGTATCTGTTGTGATGAAAGGAACGACCTCCAATTTGATTTGAGGTGCAGTGTCCTTGCTTCTGCCAGCATCTGTGCTAATATCGTTTTGTGTCTATGAAATTACTTCACGAACCCATAAAAGACACTTATTCGTTCCATTGTATCTCGCCTGTCTTGGATTGCCACGGACTCAAATATGTTTCCATTGAATTGTTTTTTCTTCTTGTCCTTCGTCTTTATGTCTTTCGCTTTTCCTGGCCTACTCTTTTGTAACTTTGCTCTTTGTAAGCACAGACAGCCTGGTAAGCCTTTTGAAAACGAGGATGGGAAAGGCAACAAAGGTGAGTCCCTGACCTCAAGGACAGGTTCCTTGGAGACAGAGATGGCCTCAGTTCTGCAACCAAGGACGTTGTGGCTAAGAACAAGCAACCAAATACATTTTCACTTTGGATTTTCATTCCAAGACTTTGCTGTCCTGTCTAATAAGGGTGTTTGACTGGAGAAGGGGAGGTTAGATCCCAGACTTGCAACTTGACTTTGTAATATCACTATGTTAACATTTATATTATATTTATATTGACGAAAGGCATATTACAGTATAGAGCATATGTACATTTTTCCCCAAGGTTCCCTGGGTATCAAATACATGACCTTGTTGTTGTTAGCC
The DNA here is from genome assembly GCF_963457725.1 of Sprattus sprattus. NCBI lineage: Eukaryota > Metazoa > Chordata > Actinopteri > Clupeiformes > Clupeidae > Sprattus > Sprattus sprattus. The sequence goes on along the minus strand of NC_137922.1, from coordinate 53,473,638 downwards.
CCTTGCATCAGTGGAGCTGTTAAAGAACAGTTTTTCCTCATAGAATGTTTCATTCTTTTGAACATTTTGAAAATACATATGCACATTCATGCAAAAGGGTGAAGGAACCATACATATTTAACTGTTAATTGTATCATCTGATTCAGTAACATACCCCTGGATGTGTACTCTGTTTGTCTCACTGAGATCCTCACCCCACTGTCTCCCCTTCCTGCAACTACCTACAGGGTGTGGTTTGCTTAGAGTAGGTCTCGACGCTGAAATAAACTCCAGAAATCCTGACTGGCTTCCGGTCCGATCTTCAAGTTTGGCGTGCTCATTTAGATTCTATCATGGGTATGTGTGTTTGTTAAGTCTAACCCCCCAAAACATCAAGGTATATGCCCTAATCAGGTTTAGGGTTCTCATGATGGGTCAACCACATGCTTAGTCAGTTTCAGTGACATTGTCATTTTTGGAATGTTTGCTAAATTACTTTATTTCAAACCTTGATTGTTTGCATGTGATTAGTGGGTATATATTTCATTAAATCAAAGGCAAACACAAAAAAAACCTGGGCTTTACAGAACACCCTCCTTACACAAAATCATCCATGGAGAGAATTGGGGGGGGGGGGGGGTGGGGGAGTCATAAAAAGCAGCATGCCAAATGATGTACTCTATGTGGTCATTTGGGTCAGGATTATAGTCTCCTCAAGATCAGCATTGTGGAATGGTTTGGTGAACTCAAAAGAGTGCTGAATATGGTTCTGTCTATTTTACCTGGTACTTTGTCGAAAGGCAAAGTTATTTTCTGAATGAATGTGAGATGTCTATGATCGTGAACATTACTTGGTTCTCAAAGGATGTATGTACGTCTTGCCACATGCAAGATTGTCCCATTGTTTCTCAAGCCATACACTTTTATGAGTGAAAGAGGCAGGCATGTACAGGTTATCCATTGTTTGATGCTGTTTGTACGAATTGTTTTGAGAAATGGGCTTATTATTTAGAAAATGTTAAGGATGATTCAAGAAAAGCTGTAATCTTAACTAATTTTGCTAAAACTGACTAAAGGCAGTGATGTATAACATGAACAACAGTTACTATTGAAGATTTACTGGACAAAGGATTAAAAGTTTGGGTACACAACAAAAAACTGAAAAGCATCTCATGCAATATGCTTTTTTCCTTGGGAATTATGGCCAAGGCCGTTCAGAGTGGGTTGAACGTGAGGTTGTCTCTGTGTAGTTTAACATTAACATAGACCAGTGGGTGGTGATAGGAAGGACGTAAACTTGAGTGAATTTCCTTATTGCCTGATTCTCCTCATGTGGCTTTGTTCTTGCCCAACCAGACTGACAGATGGTTGGTCACTGTGTCCAATAAATAAGGTAAATGTTGTTGCACATCTACCAAAACTGCTTTCCATTATACATTGTAGGTATAATAGTGTCGTCTGTCAATACTATTACACATTAGAGAAATATTCACATTCATCATTTCACATAACTTGTAAAACCACAATACCATCATACCTGAATAGTATAAGAAGCATGTTTAGATGGATTTATTGGGTTCTGACACCAACTCTGTGGGTATTTCTTAGACCAATGTTGATGCAGGATTAATGTTAATGTTACTCTAGACACCTTCACTTTACTCTTCTGGACCAGCTCATCTCAATCAAATGAGCCTCACTCAGGCTTTCCGACTTTCGGTAACGGTGCCTCTGCTCAGAAGCACTAGCGTAGCTATGTCAGTTATCGGACCGTGTCAAACATCGCGCCATTATGTTAAACAATCAAAATGCTAAGTTTAATAATGGATTAACAATCTATAACTCAAGTTTAATAATGGACATGACAACACAAACGTTTGCCGACAACACATGCCGTCCGATAATTAACACCGTTACGATATGTCAGAAATGGGCCCGTTCTCCTTTAATTGTGGCTATGAGCAGGGGTCTGGTCCAATTAGATTTGTGCACAGTGTTGGTGTACAGAGGGGTCTGTGCAAGTACAAGGCATTTGCTTCCCAAGGTCCCCATGCAAATGCGAAGAGTTGTATTGCATGTCCTTGGGCTGAACAAACAAACCCCCATATGGATTAAATTCAGTGTCCTCAATCCCTTTTTAATGACCTGCCATCCAGTTTCATCTCTCCTTGAAAACGGAGCTCAAATTAATAAATATTTCATTTTTTATTTATAAGGATTTCACAACCTTTCTCTCTCTCTCTCTCTCTCTCTTTCTGATCATGATTCCTGGGCACATCCGCTGCCTTGCTATGTTTTACAGACGGATTAAAAAGCATGCACTGTCAACACAGAGTGTCACAGAAATAGGACAGCTTCCCTCAACTGTTGGTTAATGATGTTTGTCTTAAAGTCCTTCATAGAGCAAAGGCATTCCAGTTCTGGCTTCATTAAAATGTGGCATGATAGCTCAGGCCCTCTAGTTTATATTACCCTAATTAAGTCCTCCAATGTTTTAATGCCCTCCAACAGCCCTCTGCCTGCAACTAATGGGGGCCAGTCTGGTTGAGTCTGCCCTCAGCTGTACAATTCAGGTAATTAACACAAAAGGCTTGAGGTTCAGTGTTATTAGTCCGGTAACGAGCACGATATATTTTTTTTCTCTCTCTCCGTGAATGACATTCAAAACAGATGAAGCTCGCATGGTAGTAAGTTATGCACTACATTGTACTTCTTTAAAGACATTACATTTCATATAATGGTGACTGATTTGTTCTGGATAAGTAAAGTCAACAAAGCAAGCCACTTTAAGCTAAGTGGTGAGATAAAATGACTGAAGCTGAGTACTCCACAGAACTCCATGTTGCAAAGTATAACCGTGGATGAGAAATGCTAAGGACAAACCAACCTTAAACAGATCCCAATCTAGAGTCTGTTTTTTAGGGGGTCTATTTTATCATATGCAGACAGAAACATACTGTTTATTACCATGGGTAATAAAAAAGTGAAAGTTGGTGTGATTTCATTTTAGTAAGTAGATCAGCAATTCTGTGTAAACAGGGTAAACAGCATTAGAACCTCTATTCAATAAGTAAGGGATAATGTATTGTCCGGAGGTCATTCTACAAAAATAATTCCCGACGGGGCGAACAACACCCCGACGCGCAGCGGAGGGTGTTGTTTTGTACCGAAGGGAATTATTTTTGTAGAATGACCGACGGACAATACATTATCCCGCTTATTATACGGGTACTTGCCAAAAACGATAGAAGACATTCCTCCAACATATCTCTTTTTAATGATTTAGGTGCCGTTTCATGTGTCCCGTTTAGAAATAAATAGTTCTTCAAGCAAATAGAACTTTGAAGTTTCAGGTGTTGCATAGCAACCCATTACTTGCTGACTTCAAATTACTCTCTACTGTTGCGTTAAAATGACTGGACTTCTGGCGGAATGATATGAAAGATGTGAATTAGAAGTACAAAACCCGTTGCCAATGACAGCGGTGATTATCTTTCGCAGAGGTCTGTTAGCAGGAATTAATGTATGGGTATGACGTAGGGATGGCCCATTCAAATCAACGGTACTTTTTGGAACATTCTGAAGAGCCGTATAATAAATATCTTAAATGAATGGTCTCGTTTTTATATTTCTGTGCAATTTTATAACTGAGAAAATAAAGGTCTTATTTTAATGGATTTAAAGGGTTTAGAACATAAGTTCATTAGTCAGAAGATTGAGACATACAATACCAACATATCACACTACAGATGTATGTATTTTGTATTTGCAGTTTTTACATTCTTTCCAAAAACTAAACCATGTAAAATAGCATACATAACATCATTGCAGTCAAGTCATGTGCTATGTGTAACCTTCTGAGCTGTTCTGTTCATCACAGTGTGTACAGAACATTTTTATTGAGCTGGCCCGGGAACATGTGTCAGACACTGATCACGTGAACAGTGATGTCCTGGTTTAACTGGCGGTCACTCTAAGAACTAGAACTGGGGTGTAGCTTGAGAGTGTTGTTAAATAAGACCAAAAAATGCAACAACAAAAAAACACCCCTAACACACACACACAGTCACGCATCCTTAAAAGCATAATTTCTCCAGCCTGTTTTGGGCTTGTGGAAAAAGTCATCCCTTTGGGAATATGGAAACAATGCAGTCTTGTTGGCTGGCTACAGTTTTACACAGGACACATTTCAGGCCAAATCTCTGAACAATCAAGTTTAATAACAGTCTGAACTTCAAAAAATATTAAATAGCAAGTGCAATAAATACACAACAAAAAAATGTTTAAATATATAAATTGTTAACAGACGATATTCACAACAAAGAGACTTCGGCAGAGAGCAGTGTCAAAATACTGAACAAAGATGCATTAGCAACAGTCAAGACATAAATTGTCTCCATCTTCCTCACTGCGCCCAGTGTTCTGGGAATGAGTAGCCTATTCTGGGATGGCTCAATGTGCTGGTTCAATGTCCATCAGTCTACTGAACATGTACTGTATGTTCTATATTTGTACTGAATGTGTATTCATTTTGCTCCCTTTGGTTTGACATCATTTGGAATAATAAAAAATGCCAGAACGCCAGTTGTATTCGAATGTCTGGCTGTCCTTCCCCACCACTGTCTTACTTTGGGATACATTCGAGCTGCATCTGACTGAGCTGAAGATGATGTCTGCACTGCAGGCACTGTTGTCAGCTACCACGTTCAGTAGCCTTATTGGCCGAGTTGAGGTCTTCTGGGCCTTCTCCTTCTCCATGTATCCCATACCGCATAGAGCCCCGTCACAAAACATCTTCCCAGTGTGACTGAGGCCTGTGGCTGACTCTTTGGACTTGGTGCGGAACTGCAAAAACACAGCAGACACAGGATTGTTAGATTGATTAGGATACAATGTGTAGATGCCAATAGAAATAGTAGGACCAGACCACTTAAAGGACCACTCAATTCACACTACTGAATAGGATACAATGTGTAGATGCCAATAGAAATAGTAGAACCAGACCACTTAAAGGACCACTCAATTCACACTACTGAATAGGATACAATGTGTAGATGCCAATAGAAATAGTAGGACCAGACCACTTAAAGGACCACTCAATTCACACTACTGAATAGGATACAGTAGGTGGCAAAATTGTGTTCCTCATGGCTCATGATCCACATAGACATGATTGGGTGTAGGCTAATAACAGCCTGTAAGGTAGGCTTACTGATCATACATAAATACAGACCTCTCAATGAGACTTGTGTACTCTTCACTCAGCAATCAAATCAGACATTCATCAACAGGTCCTCCCTAAATCAAAATCAAACCGCCACAAAGAGGGTAGATAGTTACCCTTTGATCATTCACTGATATGAATACAACTAAGAGAATTATCTAGCATAATTGAGAAATTGTCCTTAAGTAGCAGGAAGCTAAATTCGCATTGCATTCGTAGTATTCAGAGTAGTGAAGGTAGCCTAGTAAGTTTCATATTACCTTTGCTTGGCGAGGAGTAAGAAGGTGACAGTAGCCGGTAACAGCACAAGTCTGAGAGTTGCTCACCTCGCACTGGGAGATAAAAGTTTATATAGCCCGGGGGGGCTGGACTGGTTAAACATTAACGTGTAGAACTGCTTGGACCTGCTTCAGCCTTGTGAAACGTAGCCTGGGGAAAGACCCAACGCCTGTTGAGATGGTGCTATAAACGTTAGCTTATTTTGAAGGAAGCGCGTGAGGAAAAGTTCAAGTAGGAGAGTTTGTTCCTGTTCTTTCCCCCCCCCCCCCCCCCCCCCTGGGTATCCAGGGGACCTTTTCTTATTCATCTGAAATAATAATCCCTCATGTTTGTGTGTGCATGTTTCTGAGACAGCTGTGAAAATGAGATCGTTTTGTGTTATAGCCTATATGAGAAATTCAGAATTAAGTTTAAAGGTTGGAAACATCAGGGCTATTTCTAAGTGGTGAGATTTTAACCTCTGTATAAAAGCTGGGATCACATCATAGCTTTAATCCATGAAATAACAGATATAAATTATTTATATCAATTAAATCACTTTAACGAATATACTTTTAAATATGAACAGTGGTAAGGCCACTCTTTATTCTGTTTTTTTTTTTTTTTTTACACCACATGAATTGTACGGACAGAGTGAAGGCAAAATAATAGTTTATACTTTTTTATTACTATCGATAAAAAAAAGGCAATTTAAAGGCCAAAAATCCACTTGGAAATTACTGTTGAAAGTCTGTTCTGTTTTAGAAAGTCTGAATGTTTGAGTATCCTCAGCTGTGGCTCCCCCTAGAGTTCGGGTTTAAAATAACAATAAAACAGAGAATATGAGCAGAGCTGTGAGACTATCATAACACACGACAACCGAACATGTTTTAGAGATTTGGCTATTATTATGAAACTCATCATCACAGGTAATTAATCATGGTTACCAACTTCAAATTTGACAATCTTTGCAAAAGCAAATGATAACAAAGCTTCATTTTGCAGAAAAAAACATTGTGAATTTAAAATGTATTTAGCATGGCACTGCTATGAAAGTGATTTTAAGTTTCACCCCTTCTAAGGGCATAATACATAAGTCCTCATTATAGCAAAGCACAGAGCGCCCTGCTCCTCTGACCATCTCAGGGCTGGGTAGCAGCTGTAGAGAACATGATCTAGATTCTGTTTTGTGCTTCACAGACAGTCCAGAGAAAACTTACTGGAGTGTTTCAAGGTCGTTATCCTTTACCCACCGACCAAAATACTGCCCCCTAGTTCAAGCATCTGAATCTTTTAAAATGATTTAAGTCATGTCTAATCAAATAAAAACGACAGGCAACACTGCCAGTTATGCCCATTACAATGTATGTAACTACCGGTATGTATACATCAGTAGGCCTATGCTATAAGCCAACTCTGTGCAATATGAGTTACATGTCAAATGGTTCAAAATTATATCACCTCTCAATAATTGCATTATTTCTAAGTTGACAAGAAGAGAATTTCCTCTTGTGAACAATCCAAAATAAATACTTTTATGGGATTTAAGGAGTAGCCTATATTGAAAATATTGGCCTCGAAATAGAAACTCAATGCAACAAAATGGAACGTTCTCAATTTTGGATCTATGGGCTGTTTCTATCTGCAGCTTGGCTCCACATGGAATACAATTGCCAGAGGAATTTCAAAATGTGTTTGTGAGACTTCATAAAGATGGACAAGGATGCAGGAAGATCGGTGACCAACTAAAAATCAGTTGGAAAAGTTGCAGCAGTAATCAAGAGCCATAGTACCACTAATCAGAACCTCAGTGGCGCGGCCGTCCTCCTAAAATCACGCCATAGGCCGCAAGGTGAAGCACGAAAAGTGCTTTAGAAAATGAATCCCGTTCCACTCACTGGCATCTACACAATCTTTAGCTTATAAAAAAGAACGAGTCGTGGTTAGTTACCAAAAAAAAGTTCGTCGCTGATTTTCCAGTCGATTGTCTATATGGCTTTGTTTTATGCAGAACTAGAGACTTCAGAGCGTAATAAGATTTTTGTCGGGAGCCGTGCCACGGTTCGACACGTGATCATGCTACACCAATGAGAAGGCTGCTTTTTGACAACAGAATGGAAAAATGGCGGCTCCCGTGCGGTTAGAAACATCGTTAAAGATAGAGGAAAACACTTGAACATCCTCAAAATTGGGCTAAATTAATTCTAATTAGTGCTGTATACATAGCCGCGTCCAAGAAGAACAATGAGGCAAATATACGATAATGTTATTTTTATGTTAAGTCATTTAGATCAAGTTTGACATACATGGGCATACACATTACTGACGATCTTACATGGACTGTGAACACCCAGCACACCGAAGAAATCAAGGCAAAGACTGTACTTCCTACGTCAGCTAAGGTGATCTTAACTATGAGAAATCATAGGCTTAGATGATACACAAACAATTCCATGCAACATTGTAAGAAGTCATCACAGAAATACAATAATCATCCCAACTTTAGAAATCCAGGGAGGGGGTTGACTTTTCCTCATTGATCTGGAGCACTCACACCTAATTGTAAGCCCTGTCAGACCCTCGTTTGTAATTGTGATTAACATTAAATAAGGGTTAAATACATTATATCAGTAAGACACAGCACAAAATACAGTAGTAATAAGGATAAGTGCAACGGCCCAGTGGTTGAGAAACACTACACTAGGACATCAAGTCTGAAATGCCATCAGCGGTTGCACAGTGAAGAAAAGCCATGTAAATGCTTGAATTCTGAAGTTTGAAGTTTGCCCTTCTCAAATGCATATATTGATACTCATGCCAATGTGGAAAAACTTCTAAACAAGCTGGGTCTTTAAAACATCACCTGATAGTACATGGCAGGGAAGGTCCACATAAATGTGCCTGACCTTTTATATGTTTACAATATGTAAAGGCATTTTCACTGGCATTTTCATATGCAAAAACATACTATGTGGGAAAACATTTACAAGGTCTTCAACTCTGTTTGTGTGTGTGTGTGTGTGGAAGAGAAGACTGGAGAGAAGCCTCGTGAAGGTGCCCAGTGTGTGCACACTCACACTCACACACATGCACATCCTATAGGCTGTAAGGTGAACCCTGTTTCCGTTTCAACCCGCTACACTGTCTGGCATCTACAGATGTGGCAGTCATTGCTGTAAGTGTGCAGACAGATTTGCCATGCACTTTATATGTTTTTTTACAGGGACTGGCAACAGGACATGTATCATTGACATTACCAAGGTGTCATCAGCTCTTGGAACCAGTGTGTTTTCAGCCTTGATCGGAATTCAAACATTTTCTGGGTGTGACTCCACAAGTGCCTTTAATGGCAAAGGAGAAAAAAAAGACATTTTCTGTTGCATGTGAGAAAGATGAGTACCTAAAGGCTTTTAAAAGTTTAGGTACTAACTTAAACTTGGAGCAGTCAACATTTGCATTTCTTTGCCAGTATGTATGCCACTTATATGATCAGTCGGCAGCTGATAATGTAAATAAAGCTAGGTACAAGGCTTTCTGTATGACATAATCAGCCTTGCCAGAATTATCCATTCCCCCTACCACTGATGCCCTCCATCAGCACTGCAAAAGGGCAAACTACCAGGCTGCAATAATGAGGTCCTGTCTCAAACATAATATAAGTGCTCCATCACCTGCTGGATATGGTTGGCAAATAGAGAATGGGAACTTGCACGTCACCTGGATGACTAGAAATCCGGCCCCTGACAGTGTTTTGCATGTGATACACTGTGGCTGCAAAGGTGCCTGTGAGACAGACAGATGTTTTTCTGCAGGATTGTGTTGCATAGTTGACCTATGTCGTTGCTGTAGGAACTGGGAGATAACTGTCCTGACACTGACACTAACAGTGAGGACTGAGTGTCCCTAATCTGTTATTTCTTATTCAGTTTTGTACAGTTTTATATATCATATTTCATGTTTCATAAAGAGTGTTTTTATGGTTCATTAGTGTTGTTTTCATTTGTGGAAGAATGAATGAATGAATGAACAATTTAATTTAATTTACAATTACTGCCTTTTATTGATACATGGAGGTTTATTTGTCACATACATAAAAATACTACTGTTTTTTCTGTGCGAGTGTGAAGAAAGAAAGATCAAGAAATATTTTTCATAAATAGCATGAGGGAGTTTAAAGAGCAGTGTGTGAAAAAAGGTGTAATTGATGTTTTATAGTCATTGTGTGTGTTCAGGATAAGGAATGCTTGAGGAAAGAAGCTCCTCAGTCTCTCTGTTCTGGTCTTGTAGCAGCAGAGACGTTTGCCTGACCTCAGTGTTTTGAAAAGTCCATGGTCAGGATGTTAGGAATCCTTTACAATACCTTGGGCGCTGGTAGGTAGGTCTTTTCTTGTAGGTCTCCTGCAGAATATGGAGAGATGCTCTGATGATTCGGTGCTGCAGTCACAGGCTGTACAGTTCCCATACCAAGTGATGCTGTCAGGACACACAGCTGATGGTGCTGAACTTCCTCAGCTGATGTAGGAAGTACAGTCTTTGCCTTGATTTCTTCGGTGGGTGTTCACAGTCCATGTAAGATCCACAGTAATGGGTATTCCCATGTATGTTAAACTTGATGTCAATGACTTAACATAAAAATAACATTATCGTATATTTGCCTCATTGTTATTCTTGGACGCGGCTATCTATACAGCACTAATTAGAATTAATTTAGCCCACTTTTGAGGATGTTCGGATGTTTTCCTCTATCTTTAACGATGTTTCTAACCACACGGGAGCCGCCATTTTTCCATTCTGTTGACAAATGCAGCCTTCTCATTGGTGTAGCATGATCACGTGTCGAACCGTGGCACGGCTCCCGACAAAAATCTTATTACGCTCTGAAGTCTCTAGTTCTGCATGAAACAAAGCCATATAGACAATCGACTGGAAAATCAGCGACGAACTTTTTTTTGGTAACTAACCACGACTCGTTCTTTTTTATAAGCTAAAGATTGCGTAGATGCCAGTGAGTGGAACGGGCTGAAACGAAAACCGTGTTCACCTTACGGCCTACCACGGGCCGTGCGCTACTTGCTCAATCTAGCTCTGAAAAACAGACAGACACGTGCTTCAGACATGGCACAGGCGTTTTCAATTGAAATCGGAGTTCCCGTGACAGCTCAGAACCTTGCTTGCTTTTTGACACAAAGCTGAAAGATTAAACTTTGCTAAACAACAGGAAAATGAATATTGGGTGCATAGCCTTTCGTCAGATGAGACCAGGATACATTGGCATGAACCTGGCCAGGACTACGACAGTGAACACATAGTCCTTACAGCGATAATACAGGGCTGCACGAGTGCTAAGGGTGTTGGGGACATGACATTTATAAATGGCACCATGAATGTCTGGATACACTAAAAATAATGGCCGACCCAGTCTCCAGAAGCGTGGCAGAGGAATATTCCAGCACGATCCAAAGCACACGCAAGAGTTTCTGGAAACTATAACTTTGACCTCTGGAAAAAGAGAGGGCAACACAACCCCTCAACCAAAGAGCAACTGAAAGAAATTCTCTGACGAAAAAATCTTTCCAGGAATGTGTGCAACACTGGTATCGTCCATGCCGAGGAGGCTTGAGTCATAGAAGTATTGAAAAAAAAAATAAAGATTTAAATCACATTTAGGAAAGATGTAGCCTACTGACTTTTGTTGCATTGAGTCCTACTGTAGGGCCTGTCTTTGTAGTATAGATCATCTCAACTGTTAGTTTCGAGTTAACATAAGAGAAAATACCCTACTGTTGTAAGAATTGTGTCTATATGTACATCAAATTAGATTGAATGGTCAGGTTCACGTATGTATGTACAAGGCTCCTTTATACTCTCTGCAGAACAAGTGAATCACCACTATTCCTTTCAAACCCAGTGCCGCTTAGTTCCTATATAACTGATAATTGGGTACCATCACTACAATCTGTGTAGCCCGTGCAGATATTCTAAACTCTATGTAGCTTATGCAGGCACTCAGTACAAAATCATCTGAATAAGGCATGTAATGAGACCGACGCTCTGTCTCTCCCTCTCTCTCGCACATACGTCCCTCTCTCTCTTTCTAGCTCCCTCAGATCCCTCCCCTATTGAGAGAGAGATAGTGTGTGTGTGTGTGTGTGTGTGTGTGTGTGTGTGTGTGTGTGTGTGTGTGTGGGTGTGTGTGTGTGGATGTGAGACATGAGTCTAGTGCTGTGACATACTGTGACGACAGGGAGAGTGTAAACAAGGTTTGGAGCACTACAGAAAGAAAATGGTAAGTGTGCACTCATTTTACTAACATTTTATGCCTTAAGATTATTTTTGACCTAGAGTTCATGTTGCTTCTCTTCTCTGTGCAGTACGGTTTCATAAACACCTGTTTGAAGTCTCTGGTCATAGAGAAGTTTGGTGAAGATGCTTGGGAAAAACTAAGGTGCCTTTTTTATACTTTCTGATCAGTTAGCATGGAGTAATTTTTACCTCAGGTGATCCATCAGCATAATGGCTTTGACATAGTATGTTATAGAGTTTTATGTTATTTTCTGGTATATGTTATCTGTATGACGTCTACTGCGTAGATGATGATGCTGGCCAAGTCGTAAGAATTTTGCTGTGCTGAAGCAATTTGGTACATACAACAATAAACACACTTTGACTTTTGACTTTAGTATGTGTTTTACAGCTTGTATCCATTCCATCCAAAGTTGTGGTGTGTGTGTATGGCTGTTGTGGTATCTATATGACAGCTGGACCTAACCGTACTTCCCTCCACAGGACACTGGCAGAGGTCCAGGACACATTTATGACTTATGAAATTTACGATGACATCATGACCCTGAGGCTGGTCCAGGAGGCTTGCACTATGCTGGGTGAGTGAACCTTTGCTGCGCCTTTCTACCTCTCTCCACCTACGACATAATGTGCCCGCTTGTTAAATCAGGTTATTGTGGCAATAACACAAAGAACAGCATAAGGCCCGGTGCAGTGTATTTTTGTGAGGAGTGTGAAAGTGTTTATGGCGCTATTCTCTAAGCTGGCCGTGATTCGATCGACTTTATCCTTGGGAGAGAGGCAGACTGCAGTGGCTTTTCGTGTCCACATAGGTGCTAACAATTTCCCCGCTGGAGATCCCTGTTTGGGAGAGGAGGTGTTGTTGTGTCACTCGTCCCTCTGTTACTTGAGCCACTGGACAGGTAAAGGTGTGACTCTGTGATAGATTTGCACACCTGAGCAGCCCTCATGGGACCATCCTCCCAGGTGTAGAACAGTGTTATGCAACAGCAGTGACAGAGCACACCTAATTCTACTGGACTTACTGAGAAGCAAATCTGAAGGGTTTGGAACATCTGAGTATATACAGTGGGGAAAATAAGTATTTGAACCCCTCCCAATTTCACAAGTTTGGCCACTTGCAAAGAAATGTGTGATCTATAATTGTAATGGTAGGTGTATATTAACAGTGAGAAACAGAATATCAACAAAAAAATCCAGAAAACTGCATTTTATAACATTTATGACTTTATTTGCATTTGATGCAAAAAAATAAGTATTTGAACCCCCAAGCAAACAGCAAGAATTCTGGATCACAATGACCAGTTATGTGTTGTGGTGTGTTGCCAATGGTTTTCTTGGTGACTGGTTCCAGCTGCCTTGAGATCATTCACAAGCTCCCCCTGTGTAGTTCTGGGGTTATTCTGCACCTTTCGAATGATCACTGATACCGCACGAGGGGATATCTTGCATGGAGCCCAGACCTAGAGCGATTAACATTTGTTTGGTGTTGCTTCCATTTACGAATAATCGCACCAATAGTTGCCTGCTTCTCACCAAGCTGCTTGCCAATGGTTTTGTAGCCCATTCCAGCCTTGTGCAGGTCTACAATCTTATCTCTGACGTCCTTGGACAACTCTTTGGTCTTGCCCATGGTGGTGAGGTTGAAGGTGTGAAGTATGATTCTTTGGACAGGTTTCTTTTATAAACGTCACCAGTTGAGATCAGGTGTACCTTGTTATACCTAATGAGGACTAATCTGTGTGCTTCTTGGGCACATAACTGGTCATTGTGATCCAGAATTCTTGCTGTTTGCTTGGGGGTTCAAATACTTATTTTTATTTTTTAAGTCATAAATGTTATAATATGCAGTTTTCTGAATTTTTTTGTTGATATTCTGTTTCTCACTGTTAAAATACACCTACCAATACAATTCTAGATCACACATTTCTTTGCAAGTGGCCAAACTTGCGAAATCGGTAGGGGTTCAAATACTTGTTTTCCCCACTGTATAACCAGACACTCAAAGATGCTGTGCATTTTATCGCAGGTTAAATGTGATAGGATTAGGCCACATTGTTCCTTTCACTGTTTCAGGGTCAGCTTGCAAGTGATATGCAGGAGCAAAGATTGGCTTCACTAGTCAGGTTGAACTAGTACTGAATTAGTACTGACGTTCCTTTATAAATCTATAACTAGACCATAGACAGCTTTGAATGGTTGCTAATGCTAGGTCTAGGTAAACAGCAACAACAAAAAAAAGGTTCTGTTGATTATTTGAGTCAGTTGGAGGCATTCTAACAGTTTTAACTGATATGTTTGTCTATGTTTGTGCTTTGCAGAATGTTTTTTTGAAATAGATGTTGTTTTTATCAGAACTGGTCAGCAAAAACATAAAGTAACAGTGATATGCAGGAGCAAAGATTGGCTTCACTAGTCAGGTTGAACTAGTACTGAATTAGTACTGACGTTCCTTTATAAATCTATAACTAACTTTGTATGTGTCTGTTAAGTTACCCCATTACCGTCATTCTGTACAGATCTGTCCTCAGAGGTGGTGCTTAAACTCTTTGGTGAGTACTTCTTCAGCTTCTGCAAGATGTCTGGCTATGACACCATGCTGCGCACACTTGGTGGCAACCTGGTGGAGTTTATCGAAAACCTGGATGCTCTCCACAGTTACTTGGCATTGTCCTATGAAGTGAGTCTACAGCATTATCATCAGAGACAAAAGGGTTCGTCTTTACACTAACCCCTGAAGGTTTCTTCCAAAAAAATGGAATGGAACTCTTAGGAATGAATGAATGAGTAGTTGCTGCTTTGTTCCAAAGTTTTCATGAAGGCCATGTGTATGAACTTAAATTTTCTTTCATACTATATTGTCTTTCTTCTGAAAACGTGTTCTGGTCTGTTGACATCACCACAGCAAAGCCAAAGTATCAATCTGCGTGTTCATGGAGGGAAGGTTTATGTACTTTATTGGTGCTCTATGTCCTTTTTATTCCAGTCTCTTTTGTATTTCTCATAAAGTAAAGGACATGTCAGATTATGTCATGGGTTACCTTGTTGCAGGAGATGAATGCACCCTCCTTTCGGGTTGAGAAAATGAACGACGGCAGAATGCTGCTCCATTACTACTCTGACCGTAAAGGCTTGTATCACATAGTGCCAGGTGAGAAACAACATCAGTCACTACACTACTACTGCTATGAACTGCCATTTATTTGGTCTCACATTTCATCTTCAATATTTTTTTTTTCTCAAACTCTGTAGGCATTATAGAGGCGGTAGCTAAAGACTTCTTTGATAGTGAGGTGGACATGACCGTGCTCAACCAGTCAGAGGAGATTGAGCGTACTGGGAAGAAGGAACATGTGGTCTTCCTTGTGGTACAGAGGCCAAACCAGGCACAGAGGAGACCCCTGCCAAGTGATGGACAGTCCAAAGTCCAGAAAGAGGAAGACAAGAAGGCCAGTGTGAGTCTGTAATCACTGGTGCTCAATAGAAAATGGAACCACAAAAGTCATAGGTTCCACTTTTAGAGAACAATGGTGTTGATAAGAAGTTCCCACCCTGTGTTAGCTGCTTTGTTTGTTGACAAAGTCCATTACCATCCTTTTATCATTCTACCATTCTCTTTTTTTTATTTAAGACCCAGCTGGATTGTCAACAAAAAAGTGTTTCAGTGAAACATTTTTTTGAAAGTAAATGAACATTGTAAGGCTCATTATTACTGAAAACCATGCTTCGTCATTGTTGCACCATAGACAGCTTTGAATGGTTGCTAATGCTAGATCTAGGTAAACAGCAACAAAAAAAAAAGGTTCTGTTGATTATTTGAGTCAGTTGGAGGCATTCTAACAGTTTTAACTGATATGTTTGTCTATGTTTGTGCTCTGCAGAATGTTTTTTTGAAATAGATGTTGTTTTTATCAGAACTGGTCAGCAAAAACATAAAGTAACAGTGACTTGTGTCACAGGCACAATTCCATAGAAATAGAAATAGAAATAGAAATAGAAATAGAAATCAAAAGGCTATGTTTTCTTTTACTGTCTTTCTGTCAAGCAAGCATGAACATTGATCTCATACTAGAGTTTAATAAGTTCAACTCTGACTACAAATGTTAATCACAAAGGGGCCAGTAGGGGAGGAAAAATAATATATATGTATTACCATATAACCATAGCAACTGGTATTTGTAAAACAGGAGGTGGAGGAGACCATGAAGAGACTGAAGGACAGATACAGCAACCTTACTGCATGTCCAAGGAAGAGAGCACCTTGGGACATTGTCAGGAGCATTGTTCGATTTGGCCAAGGTTTGTCTCAGCGTTGCTCTAAAGAATATATTCGTTAGATTTAACCAAGCAGTAATACAGGGCTATTGCTTTAGAAAGAGTTTGCAGTATTTACTTATTTTGTTAAGCCGGTCTCATGTCTGTTGCTGTGCTCCCAGGAAACCTCCTTGCTGAGTTCATCCCACAATACCCAAAGAGGCTGTGGATTGAGGAGAAGGCTTTCTGCAATGCCTTTCCTTTTCACATCGTCTTTGATAAACATGTGAGATGTGATTTCTTCTTCAAAGGTTTTTCTTCCTGTCGCGCTTTACAAATGCTGGCTTTACATTAAATTAATGAATTGGTAAGGGTATTTGGTCCGGTAATTTCTATGGGTGAGGAATAAATGGTTTTATTGCTTTGTTTTTATTTGTTTGTCTTGCTCTTTCAAGATTATGTCACTGTTAAAGTGACAAATCTTTAATGGTTGCAATACATGCAATTTGTAATGAAGCCCACCACATTCCATCAATGAAGTTGAGTGCTTGCAGTGTCATTGATGCTTCATTTATTAGGCTTATTTTTAGCATGTTTATGAGTGTTGCAGCAGATTGTCTTCTTAGTATGAACAAAGATAGAATCTGTATAAGCATTAAATGAATCACTAAATAGTGAATATTGCAAAAGATTATTTTTGAAGGGTTTTACCATATCAGTTCTACAGGTTGTTAACAAAGGTATGCTATTGAATTGTCTGAATGGGTTTCCACAAGGGCCTAAGGGCATTCAGAGAGAAAGGCAGCCAAGGTAGGCTAAGAGGATTATGGGCCCTAACTTACCAGCCTTTTAAGGTAAGAGTATGTTGTTTGTCTCCGGTAGCTGCGAGTGAAGCAGACAGGTGTCAACATCCAGAAGTTTGTACCTGGCCTCCAGACCATGGACATCCGTCTGGACGAGTACTTCAGCATTGTCCACCCCCAGGTCACCTTCAACATCGACAGCATCAAGAAGTTCATCAACAGCCAGTTTGTGCTAAAGACACGGCGGGAGATGATGCCCCAGTGCACCCAGCAGCAGGCCTTGCTGAAGCTCAGAGGTAAATGGGCCACAGCCATAGCCATATTTTACCTTCTTCTTTTAAGTTTCTTGCAGGATTGGCAAGTGCTCATTTACTCCATATTGGTCAACACATCAAAGGGCATAATAATTGCTGCCTCAAGTCTACTTTAGTGCGGAAAGAGATGAATAGTTTTTTTTTACCTTACCAAAAAAAATCTTTTGTGGGGCACCCATTCCCATCACTCTGAAATGAGCGAAAATTATTTTGATGGTCTTTTTGGCCAAGGGCTTTCAGTCTTAAGCCGGGAAGAACTGGCCTCAATTGAATCTCATAGTGTAACTAAACACATCTCATCACAGTGAGATAATGTGGTAATTAAATCTACATTGCTTAAAACTAGCTGTGTGTTTTTATGTGTGTGTGTGTGTGTGTGTGTGTGTGTGTGTGTGTGTGTGTGTGTGTGTGTGTGTGTGTGTGTGTGTGTGTGTGTGTGTTGCGCGTTTTTTTAGGACAGATGGTGTGGATGGAGTCTTTGGAGTGCATGGTGTATCTGTGCTCACCGAAACTGCGCAGCCTTCAGGAGCTGGAGGAGCGCGGCCTCCACCTTGCCGACATTGCGCAGCACGACACAACGCGTGACCTCATCCTTCTCAACCAGCAGCGGCTGGCCGAGATCGAGCTCTCCAATCAGCTGGAGCGCAAAAAGGAGGAGCTGCGCATCCTGTCGCGCAACCTGGAGGTGGAGAAGAAGAAGACAGAGACACTGCTCTACGCTATGCTGCCCCGACACGTTGCCAACCAGCTGAAGGAGGGAAAGAAAGTGGAAGCAGGTGTGTGTGTGTGTGTGTGTGTGTGTGTGTGTGTGTGTGTGTGTGTGTGTGTGTGTGTGTGTGTGTGTGCACAATTTCTACATTGTAGGCAAGCCTATTAGCTTGACCCTGTGAAGGTGAAGGTCAATGGGCAGTTTGTTACAAATGTCTTTCACAGGAGAGTTTGAAGTCTGCACCATTCTCTTCAGTGATGTTGTGACCTTCACCAACATCTGCGCTGCCTGTGAGCCAATTCAGATTGTCCACATGCTGAACTCCATGTACTCAAAGTTTGACCGCCTCACAAGCATTCATGATGTATATAAGGTCAGATGGCATTGAGTAAAAAAAGCACGAGTTCCTTGTGTCGATTGATGCCATTTCGTTTCCTGTAAAAACCTTTCTGTTGCTGCCTTGCCATAGATAACATTTGAACCATGGCCTCATGGCCACATATTTTTGTCAGGTTGAGACGATTGGTGACGCGTACATGGTAGTTGGCGGTGTGCCAATTTCAACAGAGCCGCATGCGGAGAGGGTGGCCAACTTTGCTCTTGGGATGCGCATTGCTGCGAGGGAGGTGACCAGCCCTATCACAGGAGAGCCCATACAGGTACAAGCAGTCCTCTGAGCCAAGCACACATACAGAAAGGAAGTACTTAAACAAGTTCAGCCTATTCCCTCATTCAATTCATACATGTGGAAATTGCATTAATACATCAGACAACTTCTCACGTTGAGGACACAAATGTGTGACTCGTTTAATTTCACAAGCATAAAACCGATAAACAAGATGGCGTTGAACCGTGACCAAACAAGCAACGTCATAATCAACAATGGATATTTAAAGGGACCACGATCCCGTAACAGTCAGTCATACAGTATGCATTATACGTTCATATGTATGTATGACAACGGTGTGTCGAACCACACTATAACAAAGGTGAATTATGTAAGTCACATTCACTACATAAATATGATTTGGATGCACCTAAGGCCAAAGCTTAGTAGCGAGTAATGCTTCCGAAGCAGATGGGTGTCCCTCGTGTGAGTGAGACTCTTCAGAAAAAGTGAAAATGTTTTAAGTCTGGCTAAAAATATAGCCAAGCTGAGTTGTCAACGCACCAACATTACCTTCTGGTTGTGTGTTCTGTGTGGTAGATCCGAGTGGGTCTCCACACTGGGCCTGTGTTGGCTGGGGTGGTGGGGGAGAAGATGCCACGGTACTGCCTGTTTGGAGACACGGTCAACACTGCCTCTCGCATGGAAAGCCACGGGGTTCCTGACCACATTCACATGAGTCCATTCACATACAGGTAAGTGCTCCGAATAGAGCTGACACAAAGCCTACTTGCTTTTGTAAACAATGCAAATCAAAGTCTAGAAGGTTATATAATGACATACCGGTATGTTTCTATATATGGTTTTATTGGTAGAGAACTACATCACCCTGATAGAGATGCCCTACACTTAAATAATATATTTATATTAATATTATGCTTATATGCAATGCTTTACAGCTCAAATTAGTTTAAAGCTCATTATAGATCTCTACCAACCAATGGTGAATATGGCCATGCATTGTACTACATGTATGGCGTTATAGCTAAGACTTCCTTGATACCTTCAGACAGGTAAACAATAAACATGAAATCAAAAACGGTGGACATGAGCTGATAACAATGGAACAGTGTTAACAGACAGCACAGGGACACTGCACTTGGAAAGTCTGTTTCTGCACATGTGCTATTCCTAATGTATGTCTGCCTCATTCAAAAAACCTTCAACAGCCCACACCAGCATTCCTCCTCACATGCAATCCGAATGCCAGGTTCCATAGAAGTGTCCAAGATGTTGCTATGTTAAAAAAAGGACTATTAATGTTTTCGGAAAAACAATCATAACCCCAAAACACTTTACCCTACAGTACATACAGTACGATCATGTATTTGTTGTGATGATTTCATTACATTTTAATTATTTCCATATACAGTATAGTCACATTTTATGTTTAGTTATAAGATTCCAGATTTAAAGACATATGTCCTTAGATGGATAAGTAACTCCTCTTTCTCTATATATTGTAAACGAACAGATGAATGCATTGGTCAGACACAAATGGCCAACTGCTCACTCACCACAAAGGAGAATAGAATACTGGAGGGGGGCTTAGGGAATACTGTGACCCAAGCACAAGCCTCTTGTTCAGCACTTAATTAGCACAGCCAGCCCTGGGTCCTGAGGTCTCGTTATCCTTGTCCTCTGCAGGGCCCTGGAGGGCAAAGGCTTCGACATCAGCGAGCGGGGGGAAATCGAGGTGAAGGGCAAGGGCCTGATGACCACTTACTTCCTCCTGGAGAACCTCCACGCCTCCGAGGAACAGATCATGGGAAGGGACCCGGAGGAGCTCTACAGGGACGCCCCGGAGGGCAGGGTCCAGAGCCGCAGAGGTGAGACACGGCAGCACGGTGGTGATGGGTAATCATATGGGGTCAGGGGTAAATAAGCTTGACACGGCTCATTAAGATTACCATGACCATCTATAAGGCAAGGCAAATAACGAAAGGTCTGCTGGACTGTCAGGCTGTTATCAGTGCAGAGTTATCAATGATTCATTCTGTATTTGCGCAGGAAGACTTGGTGACTGTTCTAGGGGTACAGTGACAGGGGAGGGGTCACTTAATTTGTGTCTGACCAAAAAAAAGTAATGGGGGTATTTAGAAAAGCAAATTTGCTCTAAAAGCAACGACAGAAGTTAAACACTTGCATGGGTTATGGTTCTGGTTTGTATTATGACTAGGAATGGATGAATGGAAGTCCATGTATGGCAAAATGCCTGCCAAATTAATAAAAACAAAGTATAACTGCATCATAACAAGACTGACCTCTGCTTTACCCTTGCAGTCTCTGAGCATCCAGACAGAAAGAAGAGTGGCATGTCCTCTGATTCTCCGGATTCTCCCTCTGACGTTGCCAGTGAGGATCAAAACACCAAGAGAGACACTGATAACATCTCAGGAGCTCGCCCAAATAGCCTTCAGCCTAAAACGGTCTCCAGAAATTCTAGATTTTGTGTTTTGCTATAGACAGATTAAGCTCTGTAGCAGTTTAAGTATCCTGATACAGTCTAGTTGTGACGTAACATTTTGAGTGATTTATTTATGTTTTCATCTATTTAATTATTTACTTATGTATCTATTTAATCCTCAATATAAAAGATTGTTCATGTCTATGACAGGGGTCGTTTAAGAAGGTTAGCTCCTGAAATTTGGGAGTGTTAGCAATGTTCAGACAGAGCTTTTTAAACCTAGTTCAAAAAACTTTTTTTACATAGGGAATTAAAGACTTTGTTCAGTTGTGGTTGTGTTTCCGGAATATTAACACTACACCCAATACAATATGATTCGCTTCACATTTGCCTGACCCACTGCGTGTTTCAAGGTGTCCATCGTAGCTTTTACTAGGTGCTTAAACATGCATGCAAAACTAACCTAAATTGGATCATTATACAAAAACACACACACACACCATCTGGACTGGCTACAACAGATCACTGTTCCTCTTTGACCTAGCTACTAAAGCGACCTGTAGGGCCTGTCCCTGTTGCGATTAGCATCTTCACACTGGACACACACATACACACACACTACATGCCGTGTCCTGTCTGCCTGTCTGTAGGCCTGACAGCCATGGGGATACCAGTATTGTCTCCACCGTGAGCCATCTGGCGGGAGAAGCCCCATGCTGGCTCTAGGCGGGCGCTGTGGGCCAGCTCTCACTTCAAGCTGCTGACTGAGAGACTCCCCGGAGCCTGAGCAGCCATTGTGCGGCAGCACCATCTCTCCCGCGTGAGCACGGCGGCACGGCTCTTGGACATTTCTTTGCCAGGAGCATCCCCTTATTGGTCTTCAGTGAAATGGAACAAGACTACATCACGCAACTTTTATATCACCATCTTGAAGTGCATTATATATTTTTTTTTTCTTACAACTGAAAGTTTTTATGCAAAGCTTTTAAAATTAAATAATAATTTGAGTATTAGGAATTTCAACTATGAACCATTACATTGCTACAACCAAAAACAAACTAAAACTGACCTTAAATCAGTGTGAATCTCTGTAAAGCCCCATTACCTATCCTCAGAACACAGTCCCACCACTTTAGTCACTAACAGAATGGTATTCTCAGTGGTTACCTGGAGCCCTGAGCTATTTCAAGTGCCTTTCAGATATTTGAGATGCCTCATGGATACAATCCTCATTCTGCTGCTGAAACTAGTCCTAATTCTGTCACGAATACAAGAGTATCCAAATGTATTCTTTGAAAGACAAGATTTCCCTGAATACAGGCTTTACAAAACATCTATTATGGGCTCCAATGAATGACTTACAGGCGCTCAGACATTGTTAATGAAATGTTTTGTGTCCTGTTAAATTAGAAGACATGGAGGTGTGCTGACTATTGATTAATGTTTGCATATTTTATCAACTAAAAAAATTGCTTTATGTGACCGCGACTTAATGCAACTGTGTTGTCAGATTTTGAAGTTCATTTTAGAAATGGAGGAAGTAGGACAGCATTTTCTTGACCAAACACACAACAAAATTAGTGGCAGAACTGGTGAATGAAATCCAATGATTTCTTTAACATTTTACGATTTAAAGGAATTAAACGTGTCACTGTGCTGTGAATCTATGCCTCATTTTGGGGTAATATATAACAAGATTTTCTACTCTTTCCTAAAAAGAAATATATTTAATCAATGTTAATCAAATGAACAGGTGAAAACATTCTGTCTCTAAATTAAAAACACTCTTCGCAAACCATTCATACAAATGGTGAATGAAGGGTTAACTATATTAAGTCTTTTGCAGCAGAGTCTGGAGACTTTAGAAAATGGAAGACCTTGAAACTTAGAGCAAATCACATACAGCCAAATGCACTGGCTTTTGAAAGGAAGGTCAACTGGAAATCTTCAGAAAAAATAAGTCTTTAGTTACTTAAGAGACTTGAATGAGGTACTGAGAGTCCTCTTGGCCTTAAGCTCAGTTTGGTCCTTTCATGATTTTTCTATACGATTGAATAACTGAATAGTGAAATAATGTCATGTTAACATACTGCACAAAACATTTTCATTGTCATTTTCATTGTTAACGCACCAGGACAACTTCACAACTCATAATAAACCCTCAACAATACTCTACTTACATTGTAAGTTGTAACATTAAAGAACCATTCTATTGTGCAATGGTCGAGTGATTTATGTAAGAAGTAGGTTGTACAAACGTAAAAGTGTAAATATTTCCTTATTCCATATATTTATTGTACATGTTAACTTCTCACAAATCAGTACTTGTCAATAGTCAGAGACATCAATAGTCAGAGACATCCTTCCATGCGAAGACCCGGGGTTAAGGCAGAGCAGTTAGGGGATGGACATAATGTGAGCAGTGCACATTCTTCAGAACATCTTTAGAAAACATAAAAATAAATAAAGTGACACTCACTTTTTTCCAGAAAACACTGGTCCACGGGAAGTATTTGCCTGTGTTTTTTCTTACATAGAAGAGAGCTGCTTTGACAACCACATTACTCATTGGCACAGAGCTATTCCATGTCAATGCAACAATTTTTTTTCTCTCACAATTATTTCGTTTTTTTTTTCTGGTGGAAAATAAATCAGTATGAAAGCCCAAATTATTATATTATAGCAATGGAGGGGGTCATTATTTTTCAAGTGACAGCCACTTTTACAGAGGTATCAAATTCAAAAAAGGGGTTCAAAAAGGCTACGTAGAAATGTTTTATACCTCATCATTTTGCTTTTGGGGACAAATATGTACTTTGTCTACAGTGGTTCTGGTCGGTTTGGTACATAGTACCATAGTACCATTCACAGGGATTTTTGTCAGATACAGTAGTACAGTAACTAACCCAGTCTAATCAATTTGACCTTTTCATTCTGGAGCTTACAGGCAAATGTATACCACCTACCACCTTAAACCACCTATAGCCTTGCAACTGCACACAAAATTGTTATAAAGTAAGAGAACAAATACAAGTGGGATCTTTTGGGGGAAAAAACCTCCATGGAAACCCCTTTTCCATTTTTTGGAAAAGGGGCTGTATCTGACACATATCCCAGAAATAGTGTAAAATCTGGAAGAAGCTTGAATACAAAATACATATCCGTCACCATAAGCTACATGATGTAAACACAGATTTTCTAAGTAGCTTTATGAGACCCCTAAACTTACTCTATAATTTAGGCTAAAATGACGACACCCTCCTTCTGTAAAAGTGGTTGTAATTTAAATAGTATCCCAGTGGCTGTTTGACTTGCCATGGAACATGGACTCGACTCCCCACAGTAACCAAAGGTTCTCTGTAGGTTTTCATTTGAAAAGGCTGCCGCTGAACCTGCAGATGAACGTCTGCAAAACACACTGATGAGTTGCTACCACATCTCCGTATCAGTCAAGACGTCTCATGACCTGGGTTTGACGACATTTAAAAATACCTTTACGTATACAAACATTCATCTCCATCTTTTTAAAGTGCGAATAAATGCTTGCAAAGGAAATAATACTATAGTATATTTCCTACAATACCAGTAATGCAATGCAAGTTGAGACTGCATAGCAGTATCTATTAAAGTAAAAGATTTTAAAAGACAAAGGAATTTTGAAAATAAAGCAAACAAAGAATGCCTGTTTTCAGAGCGAAAGGTCCGACTCTGGAGTGTCCATGTCCGACCCAGACCTCTCGTTCCTGTTGGCATTTATGCTTGTTTCTTCAGGAATGCTGGGAGCAGAGTCTCCGTTGACAGTGGCTTTGGAATATGGCAACGTTCCTACAGATGGAAGAGACAACCAGAGAGGTCAAAACTGCTTACTTCCTCTTTTTAGCGCATGAAAGTTTGACTCTTCAGCTTTGAGGAGACCTTGAACTACTTGAAAACTTCATACTTCCTCAACTTCTATCCAAGACATACATGTAGGAACAGAAGCTGTACTGCACTCTAGGCCGAGAGATCAAGCCTCTGTGTGTACTAGCATACGTCTCGTGAACATATGCATAACAAACACAGAATTTTAAACAAATAAACAAAAAAAAATTGTTTTAAATCACACAGAGCTTTGAAGCAGCTTTCCATGCTAAACTGCTAAGCTAAACTGGGTTGGGAGGGGCATGACAGATCTGTGCTAGAGTTGGATGAGCAGGGCCGAGCAGAGCAGAGCTGGCTGGGTGACTCACTGTCTGTCTCCTCTGTGCAGCTGTCGCTGAGTGTGTCCGTGTCTGAACACGTGCGCGTGCGTCTCTGAGACGACCTCTGCGACGGCGCGAGTGGCAGCGGCGGGAGCCCGTCCTTTGGCAAATGGCTTGACCTTGGGAGGGGCAGACAGGCCCAATTCAAATGACAGAATAATACAACAGAGCAGAAGCTGTGTGTGTCTGTGTCTGTGTCTGTGTCTGTGTCTGTGTCTGTGTCTGTGTCTGTGTCTGTGTCTGTGTCTGTGTCTGTGTCTGTGTCTGTGTCTGTGTCTGTGTCTGTGTCTGTGTCTGTGTCTGTGTGTGTGTCTGTGTGTGTCTGTGTGTGTCTGTGTGTGTCTGTGTGTGTCTGTGTGTGTCTGTGTGTGTGTGTGTCTGTGTGTGTGTGTCTGTGTGTGTCTGTGTGTGTCTGTGTGTGTCTGTGTGTGTGTCTGTGTGTGTCTGTGCGTGTCTGTGCGTGTCTGTGCGTGTCTGTGCGTGTCTGTGCGTGTCTGTGCGTGTCTGTGTGTGTCTGTGTGTGTCTGTGTCTGTGTGTGTGTCTGTGTGTGTGTCTGTGTCGGTCTGTGTCTGTGTCTGTGTCTGTGTGTGTCTGTGTGTGTCTGTGTGTGTCTGTGTGTGTCTGTGTGTGTCTGTGTGTGTCTGTGTGTGTGTCTGTGTGTGTGTCTGTGTGTGTGTCTGTGTGTGTGTCTGTGTGTGTCTGTGTGTGTGTGTGTCTGTGTCTGTGTGTGTGTCTGTGTGTGTGTGTGTGTGTGTGTGTGTCTGTGTCGGTCTGTGTCGGTCTGTTTATGTTTTCACTAGAAACACAGCTGTGTTTGGCGTGTCGGAAGACAATACCTGTCAAAACTGTAGGTCCCTGGATGACTAATGGACCGCTTCATCTGAAAAGACAGAAAATAAAAAAACATCATAGCCCAGGAAACTCAAGAATCTTAGCCATAGGAATACATCTCCATTTTAGAACAGTATATTATTTATATATCGTATAGTTTCAGACCACTTCTATCTATTTCAGTGATAAAAAATATGTATAAGTGTCTGAGCAGGACACACAAGCACATTGACAAGATAAACCAGGGTTTATTTCCTTATTTTGTGTGAGAGCCCTGCTGCCCTACATGTGTGATTATGGTGGCGCTGTTGTACCCGGGCCATCTGCATGGGGGATGGAGAGACCGAAGAAATCAGACGGTCAGGAGGGGTCAGCTGGAGCAGGTCAGTATTGAACTTGGAGTTGGCAATCTTCATGCAGTCCTCCAATGTCTTTATAAAGGTGTTGCATGTTGCGCTCAGTAACGACGAGGCTTCCTCCATACTCTAACAAACAAAATGCATAAAACAGTAAAGCATTAAACAAAAAACATAGGGTCAGTAAATGAATAAATAAATAACAAAGTCAATTATAAATTATCAGAGCTGTGCTGAATTTTACTCCACTTTTTCATGTGGAAATCCACCCAACACAAACCATGCACACGATTAAGATGAACCGGTTTTTAACTTTTAGGCCTGCTGTATGTTATTATAACACTTGTAAAACCAACAAGTAAAATCAAAGAAGGAAAATCATAAGTTCATGAGGCAAATTTTCAAACGACCTTGAAAACACTCCGCCAGAAAGACTTTTCAGCTTGTTCTCTAGGAGAACCGTTAAAGGTTCTACAAAGAACTCAAAGGGGCTGCAAGGTTGTCCCTATTAATGTTAAAAAGAAGAAGAACCCTTATAGTCTTGAGTCTCTTACAGCTATTTAAATTAATATCTTCTTATCAAGAGTCAGCTTTTGTTGTCACCTCAGTGTCGGACCTTGTTTGGTCTTCTTGAACCACTGACTCCTGGATGGTGTGGACCTGCTGCATCAGTAAGTCACAGTAGAGTCGCAGTTCCGACATCTTGGTTTTCAAAGAGTCTGTGGTCTCTGTCAATTCTTAATACAAATTTAAGAGGTGGGAACATCTTGAGAAACAATGAAAACAAGGTGAACACTCTTTGTCACGGCTTCTACATTCTTCAAGTGGTAAATGGTGTTTGTTTGGATACCCCCATCCCCTGTTAATAATAGTTCACGTTGGGATGATCAGCACACACTTTTCTTTTTGACACTTTTGACATAGTTGGTGCATGGGTGGTAGGATTGTTATTTTAAAGGAAACACTGTATTTTGTGATTTTCACACTTGAAGGGATGACTAAGACAGAGAATTCAAGGTCCATTGTGTCATGTATTGGACAGTCTTGGAAGAAGGTGGAACTCAGAAAACAAAGTTGAGATGAGTCGACATTGCAAAGCAAGGACGTTTTCTATACCTTTCCCTTTTTTGGTTCTGGTATCGATGAGACCGGCTTTAGAACTTCCGAGGGCGACCAACCACTTCTGTCTCTCGGCCGCATTCACAGCTTTTACATAAAAATGTTGCTCTCCTGGTATGATAAGCTCCAGTCGTGTATTGTCAGTTGAATGAACTGTTCAAACACAATAGCGGACCATGACTGATGATATATTTGGAAATTTGAGTGAAATTTAAGCAGTTAGACATTTGCTTACAAAGAGCACCAAACTGATGAAAGGCCCACAGTCCAGACACAAGAGCAAACATGACTGATATGAAAGTTTAAACACCTCCCCATTGATTTCGCATATTTTTTTTTTAAAAGGATGTTACCTTTGATTTCACAGACAGTCATCATTATACTTCCTTTGCTCCCCTTGCCAACATCATCTTGGGAGTCATAATAAGAAATGATTCCGTTGTCCAAAACAAACCAGCGTGGCTGCCATCCTGTGAATTGATTTTAGTTGATGCGACAGAGATAAAACGACAGCTTCTATCTAGTAATGAAATTACGAGGGTGTACACTAGACTTACTAGCAAGCTATCTAATGTTCTTAGTCTACTAGTTGGGCTAATGCCAGCTAAGGAGAACAAATGTGCAGGTAAGTTAGTTACGATGTGAGCGATATGAAGTTTAGCTAAGATGATGTTAAAGTATGTACGTCATGTATACGTCTGATGTATTACTAGTAGCTATATCATTTCATAGACACCTTTCTACACCAAAACATATTTTATAATAGCAAGTTCTTGCAGTCACTGAATCACATACTGTTACCAAAATTCGTGACAGCTCATGTTTTAGTGATAACATCTTCGTTAGATTAATACTCGTACGGTTTGTCCTGCGACAACTATTTTGCACATATAACTTACCTGTCATATAATTAGTCCACTTGTAAAGCATTCCATCCATGGTTCACAAGTTCACGAAAAAAGGTAACAGAGTTAAAACAAAATCACTAACGTTAGGCTACGCGGCACCACACAGCCAGTTCAAGCTAGCTAGCTGGCTACGACCAGCGAGCTAGCAATGTGGTTACATGCAACATAAACATAACATATCAACATTTCTAGAGTGCTCAGCATTGCGCCAAATAGTAACGTAAGTAGAAATCGGCAAAATGACAGTTAGACTAATCAATGTGGTTGACTTTTTCATCTTTACATTGGTTGTTCGTGGACTACCTGCACCAGCTAGCTACATCATAACAAATATCTGCCAAATTTCAGTTCCAGGAAATACCCTGTATTTCCGCTAACATTTCCAGATACAACCTATCAAAATAAATGTCGTTCATCTGAAAGTTATTTGATATTAACAAATATTTTTAACAAACACTAATATTGTTATAAAATGAAAGTAAGTAATTTATTTACTAAAAACACACTAACTGGGGTGAAGAAGGCATACCTTTGTGTTCAAAAGTGAAGTTGATAAAAAAAATGCATTTAGATTTACTTCACCTTGGCATTGAAGAGGAGTGACACAGTGTTCTTGCTTTTTCAATGAAATGGTGACATTATATAGAAACATTACATTGTAATGTAATATTTTGTAATGTTTCAGAATTTGATCATGATGTACATCTTGTTTGGCGAAGGAATTGGAGATCATCTCTTTACTCCTGGAAGTTGAATTGCAATGCATTTATTAATTTAAGTCCTCTCACAGTGTTCCATTTTTGTCCTCCCACAGTTCATAGTGAAATGTCCTTGAACCAGAACCAGAACCAGAACTGGAACCTTCAAATTCATGATTGGCATTTGCAACCAGTCATATACAGAACTATTTGGATCAGGACAGTGACGCACAACTAAGTGCAGCCTTCTTCATTGACCTTTTGTCAACTAGTGGTAAAACAAACACACCAGCCACACAACCCATCCTTTTAAAACATAAGTATATTTTCAATTGTGTAATGCATACATATTCTTCTCATTTAAATAATTACTCTAAATACAATCTGTGGTGCTGGATGCTAATGGAGTAATGTACAAACAAATAAAAAAAAAAGTGAAAATTGTCATCTTACACCCTTCAAGAATCACGTGACTAAAGCAGAGGTCCTGTTTTAGTGTGAAAGTCACAAAGGCTACGATTCCCTTCCAGCCTCTAGTCACTGAATAATTTAATGACCTACAGTCCTTTAAAAAAAAAAAAAAAATGAAATCATGGGGGGGGGGGGGGAAACAGAGATAATTTGCCAAATAAATAGAGGGTAGAATCAGATGCATTACATGGGGCACAGAGCAACAAGCACAGGCAAGAGCAGTCTTCTTCACATTTTATGTTTTGCACCCGCCAACTTTTCAGACCGAGCACAGACACACTTCAATACAAACAAACGAACAAAAAAACAAAGTGCCTTACTCTCAAGATCAAGATACGTTACCACATGTACACAGACCAAAAAAAAAGCACACTTCCTCTGGGTCGTTGACGAGCTTCCCAGACATTATTTCATTACACTGGAGAGACCGCTACACCTGAGGCAATGATGAACACAGTGCACAGTATCTGACTTCTTCCAGCCTCAACACTCTCATGGATGGAGAGACTGACTTGGCCTTTTCTACCACGGGCACCATTTTGTTTTAGACAGTATCCTCGGACACTGTCTGGTGTGAATATGACATCAGACTAAGTGTTACCCAGAATTACCATGCATCACACATCATCAGCACTAGAGGTCACAACCCTTGGCTCCATCCTGACCCCTTCTATAGCTGAGGCTGGAGGCCCTAAAGCTCTTTATCAATCACGGCACAAAACGCGAGATTGTGAGACTTCATTCCATGACGCCTCTGGATAGATGACACAAGACACGAGAGACCAAGTGAGGCATGACTAGGTTAAGAAGAGCAACGTTGACTGACGCCGCCACATTGTAGATTCTGCAGTTATGGTCTTCAGGTGGGCAGTGAAATCGACCCACAGTCAGCCTCATTTGTTCCAGAGTCAAAACCCCCGAGCTGGTTCCTTAAGGACAGGGTGCTCTTTCCTGCACAGCCTCAGGCCCCAAGATGCCCTCATAGGCCCCGATAGTTAATACAGTTAGTGACATTTTTGCTCTGTAATGTCAAAGACTGGCATCAAACCATTGGCTATGTGGTCTGCAACCACACCAGTGTTGTAAGGGCAGCAGCACATCACCACAATTTAGCATCAAGGTCACAAACACAAGCACACACATTTGACAGGATTGTCCTTAACAACCTTGCCAAAAAAACAAACAAACAAACACACAAACAAACAAAAACACTGAAACGTGTTTGTGGTCACCTGGCTGAGTTACCATGACAACTATGCCTGCTCCACTCCTCACAGACCCCCAGGCTTCGTTGCCATGGGGACGTGACTAAAACCTGACATGTGCCAGAGTAATGAAATAACCTGCACATCAGGCAACACCAGACGACTGAATGGTCGACGCTGGCGACAGACAAGCCGCGTGTCTACCTAGCAAAAAGTCTAAATGATTTCGGCTGCACACCTGCACACACTCCGAGCTTCCTCCACAAGAAAAGTGCTCCACATTTCTGAACCAGAGCAAATAAAAAAAAATGATAAGGCAAATAGAATCTTTCCCAAAACAACAAACATCAACAAAAAAGGGCTGGATAGAGTTTTGCTTTTAAGTATTTTGATTATGTGACTCTCACACCCAGCAAAGGCAAAAACAAAAGGTAGGATATTTTGTTGATGTCCTTCTTTAAAACTGTATAGTTGTTCTTTTTTTGGTGCAGCCTATACAGTATTTTCTCCTTAAATAATATCTATGTATTAACAGTATATACAGTGGCCTGTAGATGGCACTATGGCTGCAAGGACAGAGCAGTCAGGGCGAGTGTGAGGGGGGGGGGTCTGCAAGTCCTCCACCCTACAGCTCACACCGACACATGAACACCTGCGCATCCAGCACACACTCACTCATCAAGGACACACACACACACACACACACACACACACACACACACACACACACACACACACACACACACACACACACACACACACACACACACACACACACACACACACACACACACACACACACACTTAACACAGCAACACTGAGAAGCACAACGGAGCAGCAGCACAACCAAACAGTGGCACTCGACAGGACAATATCAGCAGGACTAGGGGCTCTGCCTTTTCCTCTCCTCTTTTTCTTCCGCCATTTTTAATCGCCTTCTCCTCTTTTCTTCTCCCTCCATTCTTCGCTGGTGGTCATGCCACGCATGCGCAGATGGATGCACACAGTCCTAAGCAGTCCCAGGTGCACAACACAGCGTAACGGTCCTATCACCGCCCTCCCTGAATATCTTCTGACTGAGCATATGTGTGTGTGTGTGTGTGTGTGTGACATGGTACATGGTACATGTAAGTGTGTGTGTGTGTGTGTGTGTGTGTGTGTGTGTGTAAGTGTGTGTGTGTGTGTAGGCGCAGCTGTTCCCATTTGTAAAACAAGTGTGAAGGGAGGATAGGAGACAGGAGAATCTATCAGAATGGTTCAAGTAAATATAAAGCAATCTTGTGACCGAGTCCATTTGTTTTGTTATGTTCAAGAAAGGAGAGAGAAAAAGAGGGGGCGAAAGAAAAGAAGGAGGGACAGAAAAAGAGACAGAGAAAGAAGCAGAACTGAAATGCTCTTTCCGGAGAGTGCGATGACCTTGAGGCATCAGATAAATCCTCAGGCTCCCAACGCAACAGTTTGAATTTGTTTGTTTTTTTGTCTAGGAGCACAACAAGACAACCCACCAGATCAGCCAGTCCAGAGAAAATGGAGACTTAAAACAAAAAGGGGAGGGGGGGGGGGGGGGGACCAGCTCGGGGTACACCCTTCTCCCCTCATCAGTACCTCCCAAAAACACAAAACAGGGAGTGGTATGGAACACATGGTCCTCCTGGGTTTGCCCAGGCCTTGGGGCTAGTGGGGCTTGAGATTTGGGGAGAGGGGCACACGGAGCAGGGGCTGGGATCAGGAACCCCACCAGGGTCATGTGGCGTTGACCTCCAGGATGTGATCGTCGGTGGCAGGGAGCACCAGCACCTGTCGACCTTGGCTGCAGTTGAACACCTGGCCTGGGCTGAAGGGCTCCAGGCGGGGCATGGGGAGGCCCCTGGAGGCCGGGGGCAGTGGCTGGTCGCTGCTGCCCAAGGAGTGGATGCTTCCACGGCTGCGCAGGCTGGCCGTGTCAGACTGGTCCTCCAGGCCCTTGTCCAGCAGGGAGAGGTTGTCGTTCTCCAGGCAGCTGTCTGCTTGACACAAGAGAAAGGAGGGGGGTTAATAAGAATGTTTACAAGGACCAGCGACATGTATACGGGGGATATGTATGCCTACGTAAATAAGTATGACAGAGTGAGTGAGTGAGTGAGTGAGTGAGTGAGTGAGTGAGTGAAAGTGAGTGAGTGAAAGTGAGTGAGTGAAAGTGAGTGAGTGAGTGAAAGTGAGTGAGTGAGTGAAAGTGAGTGAGTGAGTGAGTGAGTGAGTGAGTGAGTGAGTGAGTGAGTGAGTGAGTGAATGAGTGTGTGAATGAGTGAGCGAGCGAGTAAGCGCTTGAGTGAGAGAGCGAGCAAATGAATGAATGAATGAATGAATGAATGAATGAATGAATGAATGAGAGTGAGGCAGAGAACAACATGTAGATGACAGATAAAAGAAACACAAAACACAAACAATGCATGGGAACGAGCAAGGTCTGCCATCAATCCCGTCACAGCTGAGAGAGCTGAGGAAATTAGATTCCATTCGTCTCATGCGTCCCATGGTCAGCCTTGAGAAATGTCCAGGTCACTGGACTGCAATTCTCATCTACCAGGACACAAATGGGACTACTGTTGAACGGATCCGACTGATGAAGTGTATTAACCTTTACGTGTCATAATAATCAAGCTCATCTTCATACGAAACCGGTGAGCAGTACGGAAACAAATGGGATAACTTGTGATGTAAACAACATTGACAGTCGGTCCCCAAACATTTGAAAGCCCTTATTATATATGACAAATGGTAAATGATGACATAAATCGGATATGGAAATGGTAGGAATATTAAACCATATATGAAGTTACACTGAGTGCCTTAGGTGAGGTTAGAGAGCTGAGAGAATTCATTGATAAGGCTATCAATACCATTGATGAGACCTTCTTGTCTGGTAAAACAAAAATTCTGGTTCTTGCAATTTGGGGCTTTTACCACGCAGAAGTTGACCTCTGATTGTGTATGAGGTTGTTATTTCAGAGGTGGAGCAATTTGAGAGGATAATGAAATAAGACAAGAAAAGGAATTTTGAGTTACCAATGATCAGCCTGGTGGAGGAGTTGAAATGTGCTAAGACCAGC
Source organism: Sprattus sprattus (assembly GCF_963457725.1). Classification (NCBI taxonomy): domain Eukaryota; kingdom Metazoa; phylum Chordata; class Actinopteri; order Clupeiformes; family Clupeidae; genus Sprattus; species Sprattus sprattus. Next base: position 53,439,800 of record NC_137922.1, on the reverse strand, counting down.
CTGGAGACGACTTTGCCACAGTCTAAGGATCCCGCAGTCAAGAACACTGCTCCAATGGTAAAAGCAGGGAGGGAGTGGAATACAGAGTGGAAGAGAAGGGGTTTTGGGCTAACTGCAATAAATGAGTTGTGGGAGCCACTTATGATGTTCTTCCAACTCCGCAGAAACTCAGTCAGTGGGTGGGGGAAGACAGAAGCTGCATGTTGTGTATAGGTTGGGTGCTGAGACTGCTGACTCATTAAAACTCTGTCTGGTTGTAAAACCAGCCTGACCGAGGGTCGCTTCACATGGAAACATAGTTAGGTTTTAAGATCACTGGCATGTTTGAGATTTAATGAGTTGAGGTTTACTCTTAGCCGGTTAAGAAGAGTGAGTGAGTGAGTGAGTGAGTGAATAGGTATGACCAGCCTGACCGAGGGTCGCTTCACATGGAAACATAGTTAGGTTTTAAGATCACTGGCATGTTTGAGATTTAATGAGTTGAGGTTTACTCTTAGCCGGTTAAGAAGAGTGAGTGAGTGAGTAAATAGGTATGATGACAACATTTTCAAACACCCCTAAACTCAAAATGGATCACATGACTAGACAGAGCCAGATATTCCCTTTACAATGACACCTGTATTGTGAAAATCAGTTGAGGATTGAGAGAGTTATGGTATTTGTAATATCACCGATTATATCAAAATATTATACATTACTTACAATGGAAGTCATGTGACCGAAAACGCTTATTATTCACATGTTTTTGCTTGTAACTTCCTCATGTTATCAGATATTTGCATGAAATTTGAACAGAAGGTAGACTTTTGTTAGTTCTTTCAAGTGAAACCATGAACATTTAGTTGGAATGGGCATCAGACCCATGGTACCTCACTGAAAACAACTATAATTAATAAGCGGCCATTCATTCAAATACGACGCCTGCTGCAGTGCATCTGACAGGACGTTCGCTAATCTACTCATCACAATCTGACTAACAATTTTCCGCGATTTAGTTTAATACTTTCTCGACCATGGATTTCGATAAAATTTCGTTAGTACCAAGATAAGAAGTATATAGAAGTATATATGTCCAAGGCTTTAGATGAAGTCCGCTGACCGGTTGAAAGCCACTCAAATTTTCAGAGAGTTGCGGTGAACTGAAAACACCTCAGGGCTGAAAGCTCGAAATGTCTAACGATTACAGTGGTTGTACTCGATGTAAATACTGACGTATTCAGGACAAACATACTCTCACCAGGCGGCGAGGAGTGAATTTTGTATGACACATATTGACAGTATTAACGCAGAGTGGATCATGTTATTGAGACAACAACTGCTCGCGGCGAACATTCTATGTCAACATACCTACAGTAAAATGTATTATGTGCAAGAAAGGCAGAAAAATTGGACACCAGGCACATACAAACAGTACTGACAAACAGGGCAAAGTGTAGAGAAGGATTGCTGTCTGATGTCAGAAGGCAACCTCAAGGTCCACAGTGTATTATTGTGACTGCTATGAGACCAGACATGTTGTATTCTGAGTGTGAGCGCACCGTTTACTTTATTGAGTTAATGATTCCCTGCGCAAATGAGGAAGGCTTCGAAAGGAAGACGCTGTAGTGTGAGGAACTGGCAGCAGAAGGGGGAACATGGTTTTCAAGCACACACAAGACCAGTGGTGATGGGTGTAAGGGCCTATGGAGCTTAGTCAACCCCAGTGGGATTTTGGTTTTTGAGGACGAGGAGTTGCCTGGGACGACCACGGCAACCATGAGGCAACCTTCCATTTCCTGAAGAGAGCTATGAAGAAATGGATTCTCTAAGTGTAAAGTGTATCTGTGAGCTGGCATGTGAGAGTGGCACCCACCTGTGTCGGGCGGGATGACAGGGGGGACGTTGTGCGGCAGGTACTTCAGGAGCTTGATGCTCGGGAAGGGCAGGTGGCCGGCAAACAGGGGCATCACCTCCATCTGCACCCGGTGGGTGGCACTGGCCACCACTGGCATCGACACCACGCCTGTGCTCTTCCCACACACCGCCCAGTTGCTACTGTTGTCCACAACTATACATGCACACCAACACACACGCACACACACACACACACACAACATTTTACAAACTTTTTCATGCGATCGAAAAGATTTTCCCCATCAAGAAATTCCTACTCAGTCAACGTTCCAAAGACTTAACTCACATATGCCTCGATTACGGCGACATCTGGTCAAATGGAGTGAAAAATGTTGAAATAGAGAATATGTCGGCACCTTGTCCACACACCTCTCTCCTTTCAGATCTGGGCACGGTATTGAAGCAATACACAAACACAAAACACACTCACCCTCATACATGAGCTTGGTGGTCCTTGGCATCCCTTCACTCTCAGTGGACTCCTCGTCCTCCCGCTCCGAGTCGGTGGGTTCTGTCAGACGCGTTATCGAGACGTCCAGCCCGCAGAGGGTTCCAGTGCGGCACTGCGGTTCCCCATCCGCGGGCTGGATCTCCGCTCTCAAACAGTACAGAGTCTGAGAAACGGTCAACAGAAACATCAGATCATCAGAACTAAGGTGAAGCAGAGGAAAACAGATTCCTTACAGTATTATTCTATCATATACTCACTGCAGGTTTAATAAGTATATTATTTACTTTTCATTGTAAATTTCATACTTCATATTAAACCGTCTTTAATTTAAAGGGATTCAGTTGACAAATTAAGGACTTTAACCGCTGAATGTGTTCCATAAAAGCATGTGTGAACTCACAGACACCCTTTCCAGCTGGAAGTCGTAGCAGTAGGGCTTGAAGTCCGTGTCGGCTGGCTCAGTGGGGGCAAAGCTGGCAGCGAAACTGAACTGGAGACAGGCAGGGGGCTCCGAGGCCCACTTCACCTCCCACAAGCAGAACACACTCTGCTTACTGTGCACCAGCTACAGCGCAAGAGGGAGGAGGACATCATGACGCATGTATGGAATGTTTTTGTCATTTTTATTTTTTGTGTTGCTATATTTGAGTGTGTGTTTCTGTTATATGTGTGTTACAGCACATATACACGTGTGTGTGTGTGTGTGTGTGTGTGTGTGTGTGTGTGTGTGTGTGTGTGTGTGTGTGTGTGTGTGTGTGTGTGTGTGTGTGTGCTCACCTGCTGTTCTTTAGCATTGAGGGAATGCAGCTCCAAGGAGGAATTCTGCTGCCGCTGCGTTAGGCTAGGGTCCATTAGCCGGAAGTTTGTGTCCGACACGTTCTGTAGGCACACCTGGATGTACTTCCTGTGGAGAGAACCGAGGACACAGCTCATATCTGACTCTTTTCAAACAGCCTCTATCGGATAGCAAAGACATTGGACTGTCAAATAGATATTCCGTTCAAAGTCTAATTACACAACAGGCATTTAAACAGGATACACACATATATACATATATAGATGGGAACACGATTGATCTATGTGCAACAAATATAAACGATAAGTACATACTCAAAAGCATTTAAGCACAGTAACTATACATGGTATACATGGTGTTCTGTGTGGTACCTTTTCCCTGCCGACAGCAGAGAGTGCTTGGCTTTGAAGGGGATGTAGAAGGTGAGAGAGATGAGAGTGGAGTATATGGACCATGGGCAGTCTATGGATACCTGTGAACAAAGAACACATTTCACACATAAGGCTAGTCCAAGCACCGACTCTATCTACATCAATACATTCATCGATTTTCAGCGCACACCTAAATAAGAAAAACAAAGTTAAAGTGGCAGATCATCCTTTTGGAGGTTTATCAGTGTGCCACATGTTTAGTAACTGCCATGTTAAGTTCAATTAGAAAGTCCTAAGGGGGTTTACTTGACATGACATGACTCTGACAACAGATGCTAGTGCTAACACTTAACACCATAGGAGGCTAACCTTGAGAGGAAAATCACACATCACACACTCTCTATATATATAACACGTCACACAATGCCCTCAACATATCAGCACACCTTCTGGTCCACGGAGGCCATGCCGCTGTTGTAGCGTGTGCGGCTCTTGGGCCTGTGGCGGACCTCGCCGTTGGTGAGGCGCTCGGTCTCTGGACGTGCCGGGGACGCCGGGATGTGGCACAGGACGTCCAGCTGGAAGTCCAGCGTGTGGTAGGGGGGGGTGGGCGGCAGGGAGATGCTGGTCACCTTTTCGCTGGAATGGATGGATATAGCGCTCTCTCCAACCAGCTCTGAGGGAGGGAGGGAGGGAGGGAACAAAAGAAAGTGATAGCTAAGTGACAGCGTTTCCTTTGCGCAATCCTGCAGATGTGTGGCTGTTGTGGGTGTTTTAGGTGTGGCACTAATAGGGCAGAAATTGGTATTGGTGTGTGTGTGTGTGTGTGTGTGTGTGTGTGTGTGCATTTGCGTGCGTGTAGGTGTTTGTACGTGAAGGCATGCTCCCATTTGTGTATGTGCGTGTATGTGCATTTGCGTGCGTGTAGGTGTTTGTACCTGAAGGTATGCTCGTATTTTTGTGTGTGTGTGTGTCTGCACATGGTTGGGTGCTTTCTCACCTCCAGTACTGGACACGATTCTTGCCGTACACGAGTTTGTGTGCAAGATGGGCATTGAGTCTGTGTTGCTAAGCTGCAGGGCGTCACCCTTCTTTACTGTGTAGTGTCCTGTTACTATGGTGAACTTGACCTTCTGAGGTAGCCCTGCCAACAGGTTGTCTAGGAAACAAGCACAGACACACCACTTTAACCATTTCTATTCACGTAACTTCTCTGTTCTATTTCGTTAAACAGACTGAAAGAATGACTGCCAGTCATAGCCAGCCAATAAGACAGAACTAACATCCACCAGACTGATGACAAAAACACAGACAGAAGGACAGACTTAAGACAGACAGACTGAGAGCCCACAGACAGAGAGAGAGAGAGAGAGAGACAGACAGACTGAGAGCCCACAGACAGAGAGAGAGAGAGAGAGACAGAGACAGAGACAGACAGACAGACATTAAGACAGACAGACTGAGAGCCCACAGACAGAGAGAGAGAGAGAGAGAGAGAGAGACAGAGAGAGAGACAGAGACAGAGAGAGAAAGAGACAGACAGACATTAAGACAGGCATAAAGAGAGACATAAGGACAGACAGACAACCAGAGACAGACAGAGACAGACATACAGACCTGTTAGGGGCTCGATGGTGAGCTGAGGCTCCTGGGAGTAGACCTCGTACTGCACTGTAGGGTAGATGTGAGGCAGCACAAACTGCACCTGCCCCACCGTCGCACACAGCTGCCTCAGAGTATACGTGCCCGGCTTCTCACTCTGAGGAGAGGGAGAGAAAAAGCGAAAGAACGGAAATTCAAGATAAATAGAGACAAACCAAAAAAACGGGGCGTAAGCGTTATAAATGCTGATACATTGGTGAGAAATAAAAGACTATTCAGTAAATCAGGATTTTAAATTAAATGTCAGAAATATAATCGCAAATGTAGTCATAAAATGCCCTCACTGGAGCAGTAAAAGGGATGCTGTTGTTGCCAGGCAACAGCGTCACATCGTGAGTCTTCAACATCTGGGAGTTGTCCTCCATGGCAACAGCTGCGGCACCCCCCGAAGTCACCGAGCCGCGCCTGCCACCAACGCTGGGCGTGTCCAGGGAGGTGGCACTGTCTTGTCGCCGCAGCAACAGGTGCACGTTCCTGCACACCACACCAGTGGTGTTGAGCGTGTTGTCCGACGGACTGCGGTCCTGGATCTCATACAGCTCCAGGGCTGCAGGGGCC
>NC_137922.1:53216569-53429069 GCF_963457725.1 Sprattus sprattus | reverse complement strand
GAAGTTACTGTTGCAAGTGGCATCCATGAACCAGTGTGAAGGCAGAAACCATGAATGATTTGACAAAACCAGACAAGGTGAAACAACGCTTTCATGCCAGGCTCTCTTGTGGGACTGCCGGTGGCCAGTGTGTCAAAGTCTGATAAATGGCCTCCTCGTGCCCTTCAGATGTTTGTTCACTGAAAACACCAAGACAACAGTGTGAGCCCAGACTTCTAGACAGAGATGTAGAGGAGGGGTGTGTAGGCCCATGGTGATGTAACCTTAGTAGTATTTTATACCTAGTCACAAAACAGTAACTACACTGGTATATCAAGGCTCTGACAACAGCAATGGACACACATCATCATAATAATAAGCTTAACAATACCTTCTCAATCACTGTAAATGGTAAATTGACTGCATTTATATAGCTACTCATAGAGCAGTCAAAGTGCTAAACACCTGAATGCCTCAGACATCTACCTATTCATACACAGATGGCGGAGGCGACTATCTCAGTTGCCAGCCTGCGCATCAGGAGCAGTTGGGGTGTGTAAGTGTTTTACTCAAGGACACTTCGACACTTGGTGAGACACTGTAAGCAACTGCTAAATAAATGCAAACAATGCAGATGTGGTCAGGTTTTGGTCTATTATAAACCCACTGTTGTTGTTGTTATACAACACACTGATATCAAATTTGACAGGTTATATTTGTATGGTGCCTTGATTCGAGAATAATGTACACTTGCCATCCAATGAGAAATGAGAATTTTCCATGTGTACCAGTCTCTACATAATCAATCATCCCTAGAGATTGTTACAATACCAATAACAATGTCTACAGTATAAAACTGGGAGTGCAACCCCTAAGGCTGTGTTGTTGTTACCCTCTGAGAGTCTCAATTACAGCCAAATGATCGGACATGGGACTTCTTTGTGGCGATTTGTATACCTTCTCTGTGGCGTAGGTCCAGAGTCCCACGGTGTGTGAGCAGTTGGCCTCAAGTTGGGTGCGGTCGCAGCATCCCTCGATGCGGTGCAACACCTCCAGGCAGCTGAGGAACACCCAGCAGTCTAGCGCCCCCTGGAGTACAGACACCTACACAGCGACAGAAGATTGTCTAGATTTAAACATAGCCATCTCGTCCCTGAACATGCTCTCGTAATAGAAAGGGGCTTGAAAGTGCATGAAGGGTCCGACAACAGGAAAGAGAGACGTTGGGAAAGGATGGATGAATGTCGTGTACAAGAGAAGCAGTTAAGTAAGAAAAGTAGCTTCAAGTGGATTAAACAATGGGGGGAGACAGAAAACATCGGCAGACGTAAGAAAGTAAAAAGCGAGAGACAGAAAGAGATGGTAGAGTTGAGGAAGGTCGACAGGGACGAAGACTTAAAAAAAGGACAAAAACTCAAAACACTCAAAAATTGTCTAAAGAAAGTCTCCTTCTCCCAACCCCTCAGCTAGTCAGACTGAGACGAGCCAAAGACTGGAAGTGAACGTGAGAGAAACAGCTACAAACACTGTATGAAATTAGACATAAGTGTGAGACAAGGCGAGAACAGTGTGAGACGTGTGAGACAAGGCGAGAACAAATCGACAGAGGGAAAGATAGAGTGAAAGAATGACAAACCAAAAGACAGAGACTGTAGAAAGAGAAAAATAATCTCCCACATCCAATAATAACTCTTCCTCTTTCATCCCTCTCCTCCTCTTCCCCATCCCTCCTTCACACACACACACCTCCAGCAGGCGCAGCTCCTGGACGCAGTTGTGCAGGAGCTCCAGGGCCCGCTGCGTGACCTCCCAGGGCCGCTGCAGGAAGATGAGCAGCGTGCACTGGCGTGAGAACAGGTAGCTGCGCAGGTCCAGTAGGCTGGCCTCGCTGCGCTGGATCAGCTCGCGCTTCTCCATGTCGATTGGCCGCCGCAGCACCAGGCCGTTCCAGCTGCGCACCGGCTGACAGAAGGAGCCCAGCCAGTTGGCCCCGTCTGCACAGAGAGGGAGGCAGGGGGCGTTTCACATGACATGTCTTATCTCTCTCTCTCTCTCTCCATATGGGTGGGTGTGTGTGGGTGTGGGTGTGTGTGTGTGTGGGTGGGTGTGTGGGTGTGTGGGTGGGTGTGTGTGTGTGTGTGTGTGTGTGTGTGTGTGTGTGTGTGTGTGGGTGGGGGGGTTGTGATTGTGTGTGTGGGTGTGGGTATGTGGGTGTGTGTGGGTGTGTGTGTGTGTGTGTGTATACATCATTTACGACATTTAAGCTGTTTTTCAGACTGAACAAAAATGTTCTGCATGCACCCACACACACGTTACAATGCATCATCCCACACATCATGTTGATTCAAGATCAATATGTACTTTTCACCCAAGATAAGGTCTGTTGACTGTAAAAGCGGGTGTGTTCACGGTTCAGTAGCCACTACCTTCAGTGCATGAGGGTTGTCAATTTTAGAGAACTCAAGAAAAAAAAATCCACTGCAGAAATCCAGCAGGGTCTCATACAGACTCTAGAGCATCATGTCAGCTCCACAATTAGTTACGTACACACACACACACACACACACACACACACACACACACACACACACACACACACACACACACACACACACACACACACACACACACACACACACACACACACACACACACACACACACACACACACACACACACACACACACACACACACACACACACACACACACACACACACAACCCTACTTAAGCACACGTACACGTACACGTACACGTACACACAGCCTTATGTCAGCCCCATTAGTTGGAGTACGAACAAAAGTTTAATTTCTTAGCTACTGCTGTCATTTATCGTCTGGGGGAGGATATTGGGGGGCAACCCATATGAAGCATCACCACAATGCTTACCTCACCTCGAGCATGTACACACAGGTCAAATCACACACAGACACAGACACACACACAGACACACACACACACACACACAGACACAGACACACACACAGACACAGACACACACTCAGACACACACACACACACACACACACACACACACAGACACACACACACACACACACACACACACACACACACACACACACACACACACACACACACACACACACAGACACAGACACAGACACAGACACAGACACACACACAGACACACACACACACACACACAGACACAGACACAGACACAGACACAGACACACACACACACACACACACACACACACACAGACACAGACACAGACACAGACACAGACACAGACACAGACACACACACACACACACACACAGACACAGACACAGACACACACAGACACAGACACAGACACAGACACACACACACACACACACACACACACACAGACACACACACAGACACACACACACACACACACACACACACACACACACACACACACACACACACAGACACACACACACACACACACACACACACACACACACACACACACAGACACACACACACACACACACACACAGACACACACACAGACACAGACACACACACAGACAGTGTTAATGACAAGGAATATAAGACTACCTCCAGCGCCGAAGTTGAGCACATACTGTGTGAAGAGTGCGTCCAGCTCATCGTACTGAACAAGTGCATCCTCATACTGCTGAAGCATCTCAAACACAAACGCCAGTTCCTCCTGAGGACAAACACACACACAGACACACACACACACACACACATACACACCATCATCATCACCACAATCATGAGGGCTCAGGGCAAAACATTTTTCAGCACATGCTTGTTAAAAAAACACACTGGGGCATGGCAATGTGTTTGAGAGAGAAATCCAGTACTACACACTCCCACACATTCTTTCTTCAAAACTAGGTGCCTAACTTGAACCCTTGTTTCTAGTGTGTGCTGCCAAAACAATGATAGTATTCTGAGTAGTCATGCAGTGATCCCTTTGATCAGCCTCCTTCCTCGTTCAGAGGCCTTCCGTTATGAACTTCTATCACAACATCGCCATGGGAACACAAAAGTTGCAAACCCGTAGCTTTAGTTATCTACTTCGGCATTAAATCACTTCCCCTCCCTGTTCATCCAAAAACAGTTGACCCACACACCAACCTGACAGCTCCAGTGGTTCCCCTCTCTAAACCCTGACCTAGTAGCAAAACTGATTTCTACTGTTTGCTTTTCTCCCCTCTCCCAACAAAATGCTTATCTTCTTTCTTCGTTGCCCTGCTTTCTCCATTGTTGCCCACTTCCACTGACCCACTTGCCAACACAATCTCATGGCCCAGCCGCTACATCAAGAGGCCCCCAATCTAGCCCACTGAACCCTTCAAGGGGTTTGGTCACTAGCCTCGCTTCATCAGTTCAGCCTTGCCTCTCTTTACCATTGGCCCTCTAGAACTGCTGACCCGTCACGAGCCACTCACAAATCCCCCCCCCCCCCAGGGACTGCTATTCCGGTCGAAGGACTTACCTGCACCATGAAGTAGTCGCAGAAGCTCCATCCCGGCTCCGTGCGCTTCTCCCGCATGGTGCGCATGTCGTCCTCGAAGCGACCAAGGTTCTTGGTGAAGGACATGAGCAGCAGTGTGCGGAGCTTCGTCAGGAAAGAGCTCCATGATTCCTGTGAGCGTGACGACTCCTTCAGCGGGTCAGCCAGGGACACACACCTACGAGAAGGGGGGAGGGGTAGAGGGGAATCTCATTAAAGATCTCAGTCACCATCAATAAACTCAAGGTTTCACCCTGAACCATAGCTATGTACTCAGGATGTGCATGCTTTAGCTATTTCGAGTTTCATGGTCCCCCTGAAGAGACAATTCTCTAATAACAGTGGGGGGGGGGGTTCAACTTTTCCTCTACCACATCATCCATAGATCCAGTTAATGTCTTGGACATTTAAATATCTTTTCAAACAATCTAAAACCTGTTCTCTATATGTTAGTTTGGGTATCAGTACAAAAGTTAAATATTTCTATGAATTTAGCAAGTTCAGACTTCCATACCCAATTTCCCTTGAAGATATTTTACAAAGAATGTCCTGAAGTGAAGACAGGAAAACTGGGTGAAATAAAAGAAATTCGACACTTCCACTGCTGTTGCCAGATCAGCTGAGTGAACTTTAATCTATTAAGACAACACCCAGCCTGGACTGGAGTTTATTTTTCATGCCAAAAATGTAACAACACAGGACCCAACAGTCCAGGTTCAAAAACTGAAAGCTTTTTTTTTTTTGTATGTGTTGGTAAATGATCACTGCTTCTGCCCCAGAGGACAAATCCATAAGGTCAGTGCACTCGAGAAAGCCAAACAAAATCCTGGCATGTCATCTATCATCCTGCACCTGAACGACAAAACAATAACATAGAGTACTTTCTTGAAGTCAACAAAATGAGAAGGATTATTTCCCAAACTGAATATAACTAAGCCTCTCTTCAGCCGCGTTCTGGACACTCACCGGTCACTCTGCTTGTTGCAGAAGTCGTTGCGGATCTTGTCCATGATGGAGGTGCGGGGCAGGAGGTTGGTCTTGTTCTTCTTCTTGGCGTCGCTCTCCACCACCACAATGAGCCAGTCCTGGGAGCCGTGGTGCTTCAGCGTGGTCTGCCAGCGCAGCATGTCCTCCTTCACCGAGGCCTTGTACACCTCCGTGTCCTGTGGGAGGTCCGACACTAAGTCCATGACAATAACACTTAGAGGAGCCTCTTGAGACGTGGCTCAAAATGAGGGAGGCCCAAGCGAACATCATTTTGCACTTAATAACCCAAAGCGGTAAGACTGGGGGATACCTAGACATCTGTAAAGTATTACTGATTTTAAAAACTGTAAGCAATATCCCAAATCGCTCTTCCTACTGTTCCATTCTAAACATGCCTGGGAGGAAGAAAGATTTTACAATGGTAGTCTAAAAATGGAAGGGGAAATGGAAGGTCAATCCTATTCAATTATGGTGTAATGAAATGGCTTTTGGAAGTAGTGAAACTATTTAGCGCTTTGTCCAATTCTACCCTAAATATCAGAAAATATAGTGCTACTGACCACTACAACATGTATACACAATCATATCTGAATAGAGCTCAGGTGTTATTCAAACCAAATCACAAATAATACTCACACAGCAGTCTGTCCAGTATATGTGAAGAAAGGGAAAGGTCAAGAGAGCTTTATTCCCCTCTTTGGGAAGCAGGTCTTCCTTAAACTGGACAAAATTAGCCTCCAAGTGAATCATCTTTGGTGCTCTTCCATAGGACCTGAAAAGCCAGGCGAAACAGCAGTCAGTCACCAACGCCATAAAGGGTCTGAAGGATTAGTTCTGCCTATCCCTACATCAAGCCCCATTTTAGATTTCTTCCTAGTCATCTCCTATATTTAGTCATCCAGCAAATGCTTTTGTCCAAAGCAACTTACTGTATTATAAAGATATAAGCCTACATTGTGTTAGTATATTAGTTCTTCCTGGGTATCCAAACCCGTGACCTTGATGTTGTTAATATTCTACCAGTTGACCTACAGGAACACAAAATATGAATTACTGCCACTAGTTAATTAGACAAAATCAGCAAAGAAGTCACCCGGATAATTTGTCACATTAGGAAGAGAATGGGCTATTCAGTTCAGATAGCTCTAGCGCCGAGTGCCACAGTGATTTAATCCGATTCAACAATTTTGGCAATACTGCCCCAGTGAGTATCTACTGCTGCCTTTGGGTCTTTTCATCAGAACGCTGCAAACTCATTTCCTTTCTACCAAGTGATCAGGAGCCACCTTACGCTGAATGAGCAGTTCTCCTAATCCTGCTTCTCAAGACTGACCGAACTGTATGTTTCCACTGGGTGTTTTTTTTTTTTGGGGGGGGGGGGGGGGGGGGGGGTTGCTACATAAGCTAAAACTCTTCAGAGCTCACCAGCATAGCTCCACAGAAAAACCTTGAAAGACTCCTGACAGAATAATTTAATAAGAGGTTCTTTGGCAAATCGGCGTTCAAGGTAAACTATTCTCAAAGGCACAAACTTATCTTTCTGCCAGCAAGTGGAAATATGTGTGTTTGCCTATTTCCTTTTTAAGAAAAAACCCAAGATTTTTTTTTCTCTCTCTAAATATAAAACAGTGGAAAACAACATTTTTCATAACCTCCAGCACTTGCTGTCTGTGCCTCAGGCTTTAAAACGGCACAGCTGAGTCTGCCCACAGGAACGTGAGAAGGCACATGACTAGGCACTCTCAACCTCCTAGAGGAAGCCCTGTTTTGCGCAACCTCTGCTCTCTGTGGCCCTGTGGTCGTCTCTTACCTCCTCCACTCCATGGGCTCACGCGGAAGCTGCTGTGCCAGTGCGCTGTACAAGGCCGCGAACAGAGCCGGGTCCCCAGCACCTGAGAGAGGCATACAGACAGGTGGGCAGGTCAGGTGCAGAACAGGTGTGTGTGTGGCTCAACCAAGAGGTGTGCGAGTGAAGACAAACAGAATCTATTTGTGTAGGTATTGATAATGCGCTCCTGGAATACCAATTTTACCCATGCAAACTTAGCTCATAGCATAGTTACAGTGTCTATTGAGGGAATCAACAATACTACAATGACCTCACCTGACTTAACCATGCTCTTAAAGGCTGATTCCAAGACATGAATTTTCAATTAAATGATTGCATTCCATTCAGGGCTGAATACTCAAGTAAGTGTAATGGCTACAAAGGAAAGGAAAGCTTAATGACTGGTGCAACTGGAGCATGTAACATATCTCTGAGCTTAACGCCTACCCTGCCCTCTGACCATTACATGAATAGGACATATCGCAGTGGAGGTCCCTTATGCATCAAATGCATGTCCACATTTCAGATGTAAGCATCTCAAACAGAAGGTCACTATCTGGCTCCGCTAACACTGGAGACATTCCAAGCTATATACTGTTCTCTCAACTCCCGACGATATTTATGTTAAATTGCACGACAGAGGACACCGACCTCAGTATGAAACGAATGTCCGAAAGCATAAAACTAGAGGGTGGCAAAATCTGCATCAAACTGAAAACCTTCTGTCTTAATCAAGTCTATGAGTGGTCTGAGTAAGTGGCTAGTGGGCTTGAATAGCACCACTCATATACGAGCAATCATGCCCAGTGCTTCATTCAAATGCCGGTTGTGGGCACTGACAGGCCTTGATTGGGTCCAAAATACCTAGGCGGCCACCCGAGCCGTCCACTCAGAAAATAAGAATGTGCATACACAGCCGGTCGAAACTGCAGCACGAGCACGAGCAAACCTCTCTGTGACTCATTTTAGGGTTGCCTGTTATTTAATATGTTATCACATTTTGACTGACAAATGGAGAAGGTATTGGGGGAGGTGTCAATGAATCAATCCAGAGATTTAACATCTTGTTGTTACATCTTCACACCACTGTCCGGTGCTAGCTAAGTAACATTAGCTGAATTGCTACTGTAGCTGTGAAGCTAACTCGCTAGCCGGAATGCAAGACAGTCTAGTCTGCAGTGAGCACTGCATCGTACGACCAGCAGACAAGCTAACCAACTAGCTAGCTAACACGCTAACAACAACTCAAAGGCGCACTTACACGTCACAATCGGCTTGTTTTCCATGGTGTAGATTATAGGCTTTTCCTCCTGGGACTCCATTGGGTTCCGACAATCTACATTAGTCCACCATGTAAACGTCAATTAACATAACATCGTTTTATGTGCACAAATATGTTGCCTGCTACTGTATCGATAAGGCCCTGTTCCTCTCCATTTCCTTGGTCTCTGACACGATGACGACTTCCTGTACCGTTGAAAAATTGACAGGAAGTCGTAAATTACAGACACGTCTTCATCACATGAGCTAACGAAATTATAATGCAGTGGGGTTGATAGAACAATAACAATAAACAAAGGAAAGCAATTGCGTATTTGCATGGCAGAGCTGGAAGGTGATTTCACCGAGTATGTTATGTCAACTAAGTACGTTTTTTTCCCCCAACTTTTATAATTAAAAAAAAGTCAGTGTTCTGGTCGGTCCATTAACACCTGGTAGGCTACCGTATGTTTCCGACAAACCGACTAAACCGACACACAGGCAAGTTGTTTTTGAATGCATGCTATGCTAATAATAACCTACAGATGGCGCAGAAGCACACTACAACCGTAAAACATGTCAAAGCTTTGCTCTCCAGTGGTTCCCAAACTTTTCATGGTAGCCCCCCAAAGACTGAGACACTCACATATACCTGCATATTGTTTCTACATTTGAGCATTTTAACATTTTCTACATAAGTTCATGAATCAGTTCAACTTCAGTATTTTATCAGTTATACATATCTTTATTATATGTTATTATTATTATATATTTTTATTTGATTTGATTAGACCTCTTGTTTTAAACCCTTTAAACATTTTGAATTTCTCACTGGGTCATCAGTCTCTGGTCAGGTTAGGCACTTGTTGTATTAATAATTAGGCTAGCTATCCTTTCTAACATACAGTATAGGCTAAAAGGTAGGCCCTGGCTAGTGCTGTAAGAGCACTGCCATACAACATTCGTTGTTAGTTGTTTAGTTGTTTATTTTCCTTGCTCCGTATTACCCTTAACCCACGCCCCACTTGCTGTCACTCTGCACCCCCTCTGCACCTCACACTTTGGGGCCATCAGCTTCACTGCCACTTCACAGCACACGGCAGCAATATCAAATTAACACAAAGACCTAAGGACAAGCATTCATCATCATCATCTTCATCATCTTATTCTTCTTCTGTCTATGTTATAGGCTATTCATGATATTCCTTACAATTGTAATTACAACATTTATACCTTTTTTCTAAATTACAGAAAAAAATAGGCATTTGTTCGATCTAGGTAGAACATACAATATGCCTAACTTGGAATATGGCTACATTTTCTAAGAATCCACGTGCTGTCATTCATAGGCCTATAAAAAACCTCAAGGTCATAATACAATCTTTCAGGCCAGCATATGAAAATGGTGAGTGTAAAGGTTGATTTCAAGTGTAATCTTTCCCTACCATGACATGTCCCTCATTTTCCCATTTTTGTCATATGTCGTTTGTTTTCAGTTTTGTTTGCCTATAGCATTATTCATTTACCGAACAGCAAACACTGAAGAGTCTCTCCAATAGGCAACCTTTGGTCAAAGACACAAAGTTGTCAAATCGGCTGGGTTGTTTTTACGTATTAGGTACTATTAACTTGGGCCGGATCCAGAAAAGCTGGCAGCAAAGTGTTCCTGTGATGAAACTTCTGTACTCTCATATGAGTGACCCTGAAGAGTGAATAACAAACATTTAGCTCTTACATAACTTGGAAATTAACAGGGAAATTATGGGGTTGTGCTGTACTTGCACGAAACTGCGCTGTAATTCATTGACATGTCTTCACTGAGGTCGCTTTTATATAAATAAAAATTCTCCAAATGGCATCCAAAGCCAGCCAGACAACATTGATTGATATTGTTCCCTTGTTTTGCCTCTGATAAGTTCTCACTGAGTAAGGAAATGACAGCAAAAATATTCAAAAATCAGTCTTGACAAATGCACAAATGCACATTTTGATTTGATTGTTTGATTGTTATTGATGAAGTCCAATAATATGATCTGTTCTCGTTTCAGAATGTGAACTAGATATCTTCACAAGCAAGTAACTCATCAATTCTGACAGAGAATGCAGGGCAAAGATACATTTTCACGTGACACTGATAAGCAAACATTCAGAGGTTGCGGTGTCATCTGTATGTCTGTTATCAGTGGCACGTGAAAATGACATGAAAATGCATTCTCTGTCAGAAGTGATGAGTTACTTGCTTGTGAAGATATCTAGTTCACATTCTGAAAGGAGAACAGATAATATTATTGGACTTATCAATATCAATCAATCAAACAATCAAATCAAAATATGTTTCTTATTACTCATGCCATGATACCATGTGACTCACGTGTGAAAATATCTGAAATATCTGATTTAACGTGAATTGCCAAGTACTTAGATAACAATCAGGGGTAGGGACAGGGTGGTCCTTTGCCCCCGTAAACGAGGTGTGTACACACACATCACACCGTCCACCTCCAAAGTTTTGTCAGTGGGCAGAGGACCTAAATGGGACGTTTGATTGGCTGTACCAAAACCTTTAAAACAGGCAACATCTTTGAGCTGTCCATATCTTTTTGAGAACTATTACAGCGGAACTCATCAAACCAAAACATTTAGCAAAGAGGAAGTATCATGAGCGGCTGTCCTTTCCTTGCCAAGAAACATCAGTAGGTGGATTTATTTTTTTTTGCCTGATATTTTAAATGCCTATAATAATATGTGAATTTGATTCCGTGAATATGAGGATTTTTAGTTGTGTCATTGTCACAATAGATTTTTGCAGCCCTGGACCATGAAATTAACCGCAGATTAGCCTTGTCAAATGATGGTGTGTTACTTCAGTGAGTTAAGTATTATGTGAATCATGTCAACAGATTGTTTACAAGCAAGCACTTGACTGAGGAGGAGGATGATGCACAGAAGGGCATCAACAGAGCAAGCAACGGTGGAATTGTTTATGGAGATTACCTGGAGGTAAGTACCAGCTGTCTTGTAAATCAGGACTATCGTTTGATCAGTCTGTCTCTGTCTGTCTGTCTGTCTGTCTGTCTGTCTGTCTGTCTGTCTGTTTAACTGGCTGGCTGGCTTTCCGTCTGTCTGTGTGTCTTTTGTTTTTATTGCAAGGAGTCTATTGGTAATTACCTGTGAATTGATGTTATATAGGGCAACGTAAACTGACTTACTGAAATCTCACGATAAGTTTGATACATGTGTTTTATTGGTCCATTCCATCTCCCAACTGGTCCATTCTAACTGGTCCATTCTATCTCCTAACTGGTCCATTCTAACTGGTCCATTCCATCTCCTAACTGATCCATTCTAACAGCTGAACAAGGTGCTGGATGCCCAGGTGCTGCAGAGTGAACTGAAAGGAAACAAAATCCACGATGAACACCTTTTCATCATAACCCATCAAGGTACTGGATGAGCCAAACTTTCAGTACAGTGAAAATAAACGGTGTGTTTGTGTGCACTGGATTCATGTATTTTTTTCTGTGTTGCCTTTTCAGCTTATGAGCTTTGGTTTAAGCAGATTCTGTGGGAGCTTGATTCAGTTCGGGAGCTGTTCGAAAATGATGGCGTGAGTAGCTTGCAGTCTGCGCAACACAGTGACATCCATTCACCATGAGGCTGTCCGCTAATTCTACCATACACCATAGTGTATTTGGTTGTTGCTGTCTAAACTATGCTCTGTGGTGTGTCTGAAATATGTTCTGTTGATGCTTGATCAGATACGAGATGAGCGGAATATGCTTAAGGTGGTCAGCAGAATCCATCGGATCACCATGATTTTCCGACTCTTAGTTGACCAGTTTGCAGTTCTGGAAACTATGACAGCCATGGATTTTTATGACTTCAGGTAAATCATGCAGCAGATATTTTTGTATTTTTTTTATTAAATGGATGATGTAAAGTTCTGTCCTTACATTTCAAAGACATTTCTTATTCATAATGACACAAGGATGAAAAAAAAAATGAGTAGTGAGTCGTGACTAAATGTTCTCAATCCCGTGTCACAGGGAATACCTTACCCCGGCCTCAGGGTTCCAAAGTCTACAGTTCCGCCTCCTGGAGAACAAGATCGGCGTGGTCGACAGCCTCAGGGTGCCCTACAACAGACGTCACTACAGGGACAACTTCCAAGGACTGGACAGCAAAGCTGTCCTGAAGTCGGAGCAGGAGCCAACCCTGCTGAAGCTAGTAGAGGTAAACCTCTAATACACACTCAGGGTGCAAACCTATTCAGGCATGTTGATGGCCTCTGTGGCTATGACACAACATGTTTCTTAGAAAACATCTTCACTCACTGCAATCATTTTTATCCCAAGCAATGGCTGGAGAGAACTCCTGGTCTTGAAACAGATGGCTTCGACTTCTGGGGAAAATTTGAAGCCAATGTTGATCGGGCCCTCAAGTGTGAGAAACAAAAGATTGAGGTTTGTATGATGACATTTTGTGAGAAAACTGTAATTGTGGCCATCTGACACATTAGAGAATTTACCACTGGTCCCTTAATTTTTTTTTTTCTGATCACAGAAAATGCCAGAATCAGAGACCAAGCAGGAAATTCTAGATGATCTGAGCAAGCAAACGGAACTTTTCACATCCTTGTTTGATTCCAAACGCCATGAACATCTTCTGAGCAAAGGTCAGTGCCGAAAAATGTAGAATATCCTTCTCATATCCTCATCTTTAATGTTTGTCCAGAACTAAAGCAAGTTTTAAAAAGGAGATTTCAAGGGTTTCGTCACATTTTCCATAGGTGATCGCCGGCTCTCATTCAAAGCCCTCCAAGGAGCTCTGATGATCAACTTCTATAGGTAAAGTACAGTGTTCTCACACACACACTACAGTACACCACACGCACACACACACTACAGTACACCACACACATACACACACTTACCCTAGGTAAAGTACAGTGTTCTCAGCATATTCTATGAATATTCTATGGACAGGATCCCTTGCTCCTTAATAAAGTCTGTACCGAAGATCACACTTTCTTTTCTCTCCAGGGAGGAGCCTCGCTTCCAGGTTCCATTTCAACTCCTTACCGGCCTCATGGAGATTGACACACTCATGACCAAATGGAGATGTGAGTATAAATCAATCAAGCAATACAATTATCTTCTATCTGTCTATCTGTTTGTCAATTATGCCAATATTTTACCCTGAAGAACTATGAATGCCCAATAATTTGCCCCATTTGCCATTCTCCATCAGATAACCATGTATGCATGGTGCACCGTATGATCGGCAGCAAAGCTGGCACTGGGGGCTCATCTGGCTATCACTACCTGCGATCCACTGTCAGGTAACATGACCCCTTGCTGACCCTATGTGGAACACTTAATGTTCTCTGGATGAGGTTTTGCGTCCATGCAAGGCTAAACAGCTAGGAAAACCCCTTAAAGGACATGGCATGCGCTGCTATCTTCACCTTACAGGCAGTAAAGCAACATCACATGGTTCATTTTATGACACCCTGCTCACTTCACCTCAGATTGGTTATCCAGTGTGTGACCTTAGGTTAATGAGGAATCATAAGTGTACCATAGAAAATGATATTTTTGTGTTTGCATGATCTGCTGTTCCTACTTGCTAACTGCAGCTAACAGTTATATTATCTTATCAGTGTTATAATTGAGTAACCATTATATTTATTTTGTTTCCATGTTCATTTTCTGTCTTCGTTAATTTGTATTATTTATTTCATTCCAGTGACCGCTACAAAGTCTTTGTGGACTTGTTCAACCTCGCCACATATCTGGTGCCCCGGTCCTGGATACCAAAGATGAACCCCACCATCCATAAGTTCCTCTACACAGCCGAGTGCTACGACAGCTCCTACAGCTCCAGCAGTTCCTGCAGCTCCTGCAGCAGTGAGGACTCTGAATGATCTGACATTGACTCTGCCTTATTCCCCAACATGTCATTGAGCTCTCAGGCTTTTCATTTAATGGTGTACCCCTGCTTTAGTTCTCCAGAGCGGTGACCTCTGTAAAGAGCTGAATCTGTCTAAATGTTGTACATAGCTAAAGGTCTTGCTGTGCTATTTGTGCATTGAGCGATGCCATTCTTGTGAATGGGAAGTAAACTTTGTATATTGTGTATAGTGGTTGTTTACTTTAGCGCGTATACTCTTAGATATACATTTTTGATAAAATGATAAAAAGGGTAATAGACTAATGAAGAGTTATTTCTCACAATCCAGCAAAACCAGGCTCTTTTAGTTGCTACTAAGTTTCTGTACATACTTATTTATACTAATATGATTTCACAAACTTGTATACTTCATAAAATGGGTCAGCTTATAGATAAATTATGTTTTGTATGTATTGTATGCAAAGATTTAGTATTATAGACAAATCTGTTTTACTGTTATACTTTTGTTACTATATTAAACACATCAAACAAACACTACCTTACTCTATGACCTCTGTTTCAGATGACTAATTTGAACTGAGGGTAAGCACCTCTAGTGTAGTTTACCAATCTATATCATACATATTTCATATTTGTTTTGGACTGGGATTTCACATTCATATAGTGTGAGTTAATACAGAGATTGGCGTGGCACGGTGGGCTATATATCTCCCAGGCCTTTCTGTGTGGAGATTACATGTTCTTCCCGTGTTCACAAGGGGTTTCCTCCACTAAGAACCCAAACAGAAAAACATGCAGAAGAACACTCTCCTGTCCATCCATGACCAAGACGAACGGATCACTTGACTTGGTCCCCGGGCCCCATAAAGGCAGCCCACTGCTCCTGGCGGCCCTGAAGGAAGGACAGCCCAGGATGGGAAAATTGCAGAGGAAAAATTTCACTGCGACCGCTTCGGCATGCAGGTGTGTCTCCTGTGTCGCCACCCTAAAAATGCACGTGTGTGCTGCTGTGTGACCAAATAAAACTGACTTTGACTTTGACTTCTAACTGCAAAAAGAACAGACATAAAATGTTGAAGCTATATACAGTAGCCTACATGTGGAGATAAAAAAGACTTGTGTAGTTGCTTTAGATAAAGTTGTACTATTCATAGATGGAGGTAGTTACAATGCTACAATGGCCTGCAGAATAACATTTTGCAGACATTTTGCATGGTCTTCAAATGAAGTGGCTCTGTCTTCATCAAAGTTGTCTGAGTGCATTCTTTAACATTCTTGAAACATTTCGTCAGGTGCGGACTGGCCATTAGAGATATCGGTGCCATCTAGGTTGTGGACTACAAAGAACACCTATCATTTCCTCCATCACCTATGATAATGATCAAAACTGACTGAGTTTCATACTCCTCCTCGCGATCTGTATTCACACATGGTGCCTATTTTTCGAAAATGTTCTAAAGTGTCTTCTAAAATGTGTTCTTACGGAAGTTCAACGTAACAAATGATCTCCACCTAATGGGTTCTTATGCAGCCAAAGTGTTCTCAACTGTGCGGATTAAGGATGAAGATTCTTAATTTGAACGCACCTTCTCCTGCATCTGGATTTGCATACACGCCCTGTAGTGAAATTGTTACAGTTTTTGAGGTCATCGGCACCAAAACGTAAAGGTGGAGCTGAAAAGCTCAGTGAGTAAAAGAAGATTTCTGGAGGAAGGTGCATCAAATATTTTAAAATCTCTGATTTATTTGGGAAACCACCGACTGGTGACAGTGATACGAAGGTAAATTGTGGCGTTGACTTGGCCAATTTTAGCTTGCTTTTCAAAGATGAGGTAACGTTCCCTACAAGCCAGCCTAGCTAACATTAGATAAATGTCCAAAATTGAGACCGTTATGATCTGGTTAAATAAGCAAGCTGGCGTCATCAAGATTATCTATTTTAACATGTTAGCCACTACGGCACTTGCTTCCATCCAAGCTATCCATGGTGGTAGTTGTAAAGAGGGCAATCTTATCATTTCTAATAACTAATTTAACCAGCTAGCTTGTTATGCTAAAATCAACGTGTTACACACAACACCAACATTAAAAACAGTGTTATGTTATCTAGATTAGATAGTGAGGTAATAATAACACATGAGTATGCTGATATGGTTTTTTATTACCATGTGACTAACTAATGCACCCGGGCCGGCAGAGTAAGTTTAGGTTTTGTAACTTAACTTATTGTTTTGTTATGCACCTTCAACAACCCTACACACACACACAATCACACACCCACTTGTAACACTACTGATACCACTGATGTTCACACCCCATCCTATGTTCTATTATGTTCATTTCTACAATATAGTTTGTTTGAGTGGGCAGCACACCTTGTATTGAGTGGGCCGGTCTGACAGTAACTCCCAGGCCACTCCCCCCCCCCCCCCAGTCCGCCCCTGCCTTTCGTACTCTTATTGATTGTTGAAATTTAACATTTTGCCACAATACATTTATAACAGTTATTATTGATTGTTTAAAAAGATTGCCATTTCCCAACAGCACAGTTCTGGCCATGATTTGCTGCACGTTTTAGTTCAGCACTAGATAAGTACCTGACATGTTGAAGTTCACGGCAAATTGGGAAATGTAGACACCAGGAATTTTCATTGCACCTTTTGAGGTTAAAGTTCCAAGGTTGGCTCAAAGACTGTGGAAACAATGGGAACACATGACACGAGGCCCACTTCAGCTCGTGCCACCACTGACCCTGACCCCATACCTTGGAGGGGGACTGACTTGAACTGTTCTTTCGAGATTGTAGCTTCTCTCGTTGTGCAATCTTTACCTCCTGTTACTAAAACATCCAGTTTGATGGCAGACTGAGTGAGGGGTTCTTTAAACAAGCCAGTGGTGTATAAAGTACCCAAAAGCCATATTTGAGTAAAAGTACTTACAGTAAGTTAAAGTATTAAAGTATCTGATCTTTACTGTACTTAAGTATCAAAAGTAATGTAAAGTAAATTCATGTAATAAATTGTATTCATTTAATTGTAAATTGTTTGCAAAGTCAAAGGGTCTTTCCTAATTTGATGTCAATCTACAGTTTTAGATTACTTTACCTTCATAGGTAGTTCAGAATCATGCCCTTGTATAAGAGCAGTCGACCATTTGGTTAACCTTGAGTTAAAAAATGTCATACACTATACTAGAAATACTAGATTATGTAATTGACCAAGGTATCACAATGCTGCAATAATCTAGATAAGACATGCAAATACACACATGTATGCACCCATACACACTTAAATACACATGCACATCTGTTTGCACCCGTACACACTTAAATACACATGCACATTTGTGTACACAGAAATCTGTACAAATGTTCTAAAACACAAAAATGTCAAAGCAGAAACAGAACAGGTGATCATTCACATGGTGATTCTCTCTCGCTCTCTCTCACTCTCTCTCTCTCTCTCTCTCTCTCTCTCTCACTCTCTCTCTCTCTCTCTCTCTCTTCATACATGTCATACACACACTTTCCAAAGGTGGCCACCAGAGGGCAGAAACAGACTATGGGATGGAGAAGCGCTGGGCTTTGGTTGACTGGTGACATATGCTGGGGAATTTTAAAAACTGATGAAGCTGAGCTAATTCTGTTCTGCTGCCATCAGAACCCTGTTGGTTACATGGACAATTTGCCACTACTGGTGAAGTGATTAAGCTAATTTAACTTGTGCAAAATCAGCTGTGCCGTATCAATGCTGTAACATTGCTGTTGAAAATATATCGCCAGGCAAGAGGTTATTCTGTGTAAATTTGGCTGGACCAGTTTTAAACAATGCAGACATTGTATTTATCTGACCTTGAGTATTAGTAGTAGTAGTAGTAGTAGTAGTAGCATTTTAGTGGTGGTAGTAGTAGTACCCTCTCTCTCTCTGCCTCACTACATCCCATAATGATCCATTTGAAATCATGCTCATTTGCACAATTTTTTTTTTCAAGGTTTCTGCATCCCACACATGTAGAGGCAAATAGCCTTGACAAGCAAAAGAGATTGGGTTGGCGGTGGAAGTGGTGGTATTTAGATTGGTTTGGTGGGTAAGGCATAACTAAACAGGGTTGTGCCCCTCTTTTGAGGAAGTGAGTCTCCTCTGTTATTCCAAATTAGCCCTCCTGTTTGCTTGATTTCAAAGCTGATTTGCTCCCCCACACCCCCCTGTCATTTCCTGTGGTTGTGTAGGAGATTAAAGACACAGTGTGAGACAGATAGAGAGAAGCAGACAAACAGAGAGAAAAAAACATACTGACATAGAGTGGGAAAGAAAAAGAGAAAGAAAATGAAAGAAGGAAAGTTTGCCTATGACTCATTCAAACCTTCTGGGCTGCTTCTCATAATCTCATTTTCTTTTGTAGAAAAAAACAACAGACCTCTGATACAGAAGCAGAGGTTAAGGGAGGGGCCGATAGCTGTGTCCTTCAGAAGTATTTTTTTTTACATTTTTTTACTTCATGCAGTGCTCAGATATTTTGTTGGTTTTGGCGCAGCAGCATCACTTCTCCGGAATCTTCCAAGGAAGCTCAGTGGTCACACTGGACTGGAGAGGTCTCAAAGATGATATTAAAGTTGACCTTCTATATCTTTCTCTTTCCCTTTGACCAAGACCTTCCAAGGTTTATTTTTTTCCCCCCAAAAAAACTCTTGGCCTTCACAGAAGCTTTCCTAAGCCTCTTCCTCATTATCATCATGTTGTCAACGAAGCTGAAACACCAACCTCTCTTTCTCTGTGCTTTTACAGGCCTTGCATTCTTTGTGCTTGTGCTGCAAAGCTCAACCTGCTCTGACACTAGCCTGATACCACTCCCCTTCTGATTCTGTTTTTGTCGCGCTCGCTTTTGGAACTTCTGACACTGAATCCCGCCAGTCTTTCTAAACGCCACGTGGAACAGAGAGTCACCGAGACAGAGTGAGAGACAGACAGACAGACAGACAGACAGACAGACAGACAGACAGACAGACAGACAGACAGAGAAAGAGGGAGAGACCCTGGCAGGCCAGTTCTTGTCCGCCTGTTTCCAGAGCAGAATACAGCCATGCACAGGGGAATATGGGAATTGAGCAGCAGTGAGGGTTTTTTTTTCCTTCTTTCTCTTCCTCCTAATTCCCTCCATCTGGCCCGCAGATTGAGAAATGAGATTAATGGAACTGTCACAAAGCTCATGGCGAAGAGTGCACTGTTCAAGTCTGTGCTCAATTATGCTGCTGCCTTTTAAGGTTTGTGATTAAAGTTCCAAACATGCCCTACTCTAACTATCTGCTGAGTGGTCTGTAAGCTCTCTTTGCCTTCCCGTCTGTCTCTCTGTGTGTGTGTGTGTGTGTGTGTCTGTCTGTCTCTCTCTTTCTCTGTCTTCCTCTCTCTCCCTCTGCTTCTTTCTTCTCTCAGAAAGTTTGTGTTTTACACATTTTAAGGCCTGCCCACCACATACACACAGAAACACACACGCCAACACATTCTCTCTAACGAGCACAAAATTCTTCTGAAATGCATGTGCGCGCACACACACACACACACACACACACACACCCACACACACACACACGCCAGCTCAAATATGCCCAAATACCCAGTTGGTCATCAAACAAGCCAAACTTAGCAGCTAGCCTCATAAATGTTTCCATTACACTCCCCTACACCACCACACCTCATTTTCTTACACAAGCCAGCAGAAAGGCTGACCCCTGCGGACATGTTTTCTGTTTTTGCATACCAGGTCATGGAAAACCACAAGATGACATGATTACAGTTCAATATCCATCAAATCCCTCAACAAAAGCAATGACAGGTGGTGAGGTGACATCAGAGGTGAATCCCTTGGTGACACAGCCCCCATTAGAAAGGTCCCCACATCCGCTTTGAAAATGACCTCTTCCCTCACAAGGGTAAACGTGAGAGAGAGAGAGAGAGAGGAGGGGGGGTGGGGGGTTGTAGAGAGGGAGGGGAAGTCAGGGGACTGCAAGCCAGAGGCAATCTCCTCTGCACCTGTGCAGGTCATTAGTGAGACACTGAGAGACTGTCCACCATGCTCAGCCAGCCCTAGCACTCCAGCCATCTAACCACAACTCTCATCCCCCTTTATCTCTCTCCCTCTCTCTCTCCCCCTTCTCTGTCTCTCCCTCTCTCTGCCCCTTCTCTCTCTCTCTCTTATTCCCTCTCTCCCTTTCTCTCTCCCCCCTCTCTCTCCCTCTCTCTGTCTCTCTTCTCTCACCCTTCTCTCTCTCCCTCTCTCTCTCTCTCCCTCTCTCTCTCTCTGTCTCCCCTCTCTCGCCCTTCTCTCTCTCTCTCTCTGTCTCCCCTCTCTCACCCTTCTCTCTCTCCCTCTCTCTCTCTATCTCACTCTCTCCCTCTCTCCTCCTCTCTCTCTCGGGTCCTGTTCATGGAGAATATCACCTCACTGGCAGCACACATGCGGCATCAGATTGATAGGCTTTGCAGACTTTCCAATCATGGCTTCCAGTGCTGTTACTGTTCAAAGGACTTTCCCCAGCAACCTTTTTCTCTGCAATGTTAATGCTATACTGAGTAGTTCAGAAACCCAGGATGCAATCTTTCATGTGGAGGGCAGTGAGCTGCAGGCAGCTGAACTAGGGTTCTGGAAGCAGGACCTCACTGGCAGAGGGTTTTTCCTTTTGTGTATTCACTCATTTATTTGACTGTTTTTATTTATATTCTCATCAGATACTAATCGTCTCCATAAGCTTCGTAGTGATTAGTCTTGGTAAACAGAAATTGCATGCTGAGGGCTTGATTTCTTGTTGACGCCATATAACTCACAGACTGATGTGCACAACTTGACAGTCTGCAGAGGGAAACTAGAATGCGTTTCGTGAACGAACTGCGAGAGTGTGCTTGCTCTGTGACAGAGAGAACAAGTGCCTATGAATTAACATGTATTTACATCTACTCAATCAGTGTAGTGGGGCCTTCTTCCAATATATTTTAGCAAGCAACCAAGCTCAACCATTATATTTTGGCTCCACTGACGTTTAGACATATGAGGGTATCTCAGAGTTTCGTTATACTGACTTACTGAGCTAAGTGAATTGTTGAAATTGCTATCTTGGTAAAAGGAAACATCTCTGCAACAATATTGGAATGAATGCGGTTACATAGCCAGCTTTACTTAAAGTTTATTGTAAGATAGGCCTATATGTTAGACTTAATGCAGTTAGAGTTAGACTGTAGGTCTAGTATCAAACGTAAGCAACACTTTTACTGTATAGCTAGAGAGCACGTGTATCACATTGGTTTATAGTCTGTCAAATTAGTTCTAGTTATTGGTGTTCGTTGGCATAAAAAGTTAGTCTTCTCTTATAAGCCTATAGTACATCTGATTAGAGCTAGCAACCATGAAAAACCTCTTCTGAAACTAAGAAGGATAACTATGACTAAATGTGACTAAAACTAATATGCATTTTTGTCTTAAGACTGAATCTAAAATAGCTGCCAAAATTAATACATCTCAGTGTTCATTTTGGCAGCTATTTTAGATTCAGCAGCTATTTTAGATTCAGTGCATATTAGTTTTAGTCACATTTAGTCATAGTTATCCTTCTTAGTTTCAGTCTAGTTTTCGAAAACTGAGCACACTACAACAGCTACATCCTCAAACGTTTTTCAGTTAACCTAATGATTCAAGGTCTCTCATGAATCATTACTCCCAGGACACGGGTTAATGTTAACTCACGCTATCGGCCACAACAAGTTAACCATTCTTTCAGTATAAGCAACTTTTGCATAGCCCCGCACAGCTAGGATAGCTCACGTTACCGTAGTAGGAATACAAGTCTTAGCTCACTATATCCACACAACTAAATTCATGAATTACTTCACAGGTTTACTTAACAACTTGAATTAAGGAAAATGATCCCCCGTTACGGCTAGCTGAAACTGCCAGTGGATACTCCCGTTACGTAGTGTTAGTTAGCCTTTAGCCCCGTACTCAGATGTTACAGCTGCTTAACACAGCTAGGATAGCTCTGCTTAACACAGCTAACGTTACCGTAGTGGGAATACAAGCGCTATCTCCACACAACTAAATTCATGAATTACTTCAAAGGTTTACTTCACAACTTGAATTAAGGAAAATGGCGTCTCCAACGTTAACGTAACGTTAATTTATATGTTAGCTGCTACGGCTAACTATCAGTTTCCATTAAAATTTCAGTCAGTAGGCTACACTGAAAATGCTGCCATTCAACTCACCTTAACGAAGTGGAAATACGGTAACTAGGTTAGAAACTGTAGTTACTCTTATTCTTTCTCAAAGTTGAATTGAGAGGGACAGAGAAATACGGTTCCTCTTATTCTTTTTCAAAGTTGAATTGAGAGGGACAGAGAAAATGCGGTTCCTCCGATTTGGCGGAGGTGTCAGTGAGAAGCACAGCTGCAAGCCAGTTTAATGACCCTATTATGACGTCATGATGGCAGAGCGCTCTGCCATGCAAGTCTATGGAGAAAAAAGGGGATGAAAAAGAGGGATAAAAAAGGAGTGGCATGGGGTACCGCCACGAAAAGTCATAGCAGCTTGCACCGGATCGGGCCGGACGTTTTGGTGTTTGAATGGCGTCTCTAGCTCAATCGGGCGAGGAGGAGTTAGCTGCAAGAAAAACGTACGGAATAAAGAAAACTTGACGATAACAATACTGTGCTTCCCTTCGGGCAAGCACACTAATAATTAGTGTGCTTGCCCGAAGGGAAGCACACTATTGTTCTTCGTTTTTTACTATTTTTTTTATTCTAGTAGTTTTTCTTGCAGCTAACTACTCCTCGCCCGATTGAGATAGAGACGCCGTTCAAACACCAAAACGTCCGGCCCGATCCGGTGCAAGCTGCTATGACTTTTCGTGGCGGTACTCCTTGCCACTCCTTTTTTATTCCTCTTTTTCCATCACCTTTTTTCTCCATAGACTTGCATGGCAGAACTTTGAGGCATTATGACATCATAATAGGCTCATTAAAGTGGCTTGCACCTGTGATTCACTGACAACTCTCACTGACACCTGCGCACGGTTCCTCTTCTCTCTCTGTCCCTCTCCATTCAACTGTATAACTAGGAATATTAAGAGACACCTTCCATACCAGGGCTCTACTCACTCATGCATACTCACTCATATTTACTCACTCGTGCATACTCACTCATGCATACTCACTCGTGCATACTCACTCATGCATACTTACTCATGCATACTCACTCATGTTTACTTACTCATGTTTACTCACTCATGCGTACTCACTCATGCGTACTCACTCATGTTTACTCACTCATGCATACTCACTCATGCATACTCACTCATGTTTACTCACTCGTGCATACTCACTCATGTTTACTCACTCATGCATACTCACTCATGCATACTCACTCATGCATACTCAC
This sequence comes from Sprattus sprattus, assembly GCF_963457725.1. Taxonomy (NCBI): domain Eukaryota; kingdom Metazoa; phylum Chordata; class Actinopteri; order Clupeiformes; family Clupeidae; genus Sprattus; species Sprattus sprattus. The sequence continues at coordinate 53,405,198 of NC_137922.1, read as the reverse complement.
TCATGCATACTCACTCGTGCATACTCACTCATGTTTACTCACTCATGCATACTCACTCATGCATACTCACTCATGCATACTCATTTGTGCATACTCATTTGTGCATGCTCATCCAGCAGGGAGAGCTGGAGAGCTGACACCTGCCCCAATTCCAAGGCACTTGTTCTCTTGGTCATGGCCGCAACAGAGCAAGCACACTCTCGCAGTTCGTTCACGAAACGCATTCTAGTTGGTTTTAATATCAATGTCTGTTTAGATATACTATGAATATATCTATAAGGTGCAGCTCTCTTATGTATACATGAATACACACTTAAGTTAAGATAAATACATTTATCATCTAACATATCTTCATGGTTTTTCATGGTGTCTATATAGCTGTTATACAATGCTTATAATCATGTAATATATGTTTCAGTTCCTGTGTGTTTATTTTTTTAGATTGGAGTGGTTTCAGTCTGTATAGATTGGTTAGTAACTTAAGGTTTGTGTATGTGTGTGTGTGTGTGTGTGTGTCTGTGTGTGTGTGTGTGTGTGTGTGTGTGTGTGTGTGTGTGTGTGTGTGTGTGTGTGTGTGTGTGTGTGTGTGTGTGTGTGTGTGTGTGTGTGGTTCTGTCTGTGTGTGTCTGTGTGTGTGTGTGTGTGTGTTGAATTAAATTATTTGTTTTCCATTTGAAAATAATAGATTGTTATACCTATAGTAAAACAAGTCCCACAAACCACTTAGTTTTTGCTTTCCTTCTCAGACCACAACCACAATACTCAAGGCTTTTGTTTCATGTGGGAACTCATTATCAACATGTTGTCAAAGGGGTTGAGCAGCTAAAAACAAGCCCTCTGTCTGTCGTGAATGTCCTCAGGCTTTTCTACTGCAGTCACTCTCAGGCAAATTACTGCACATCAACACATGCTGAAACATGGAAACGTTTTAAAGTGAAGCTGTGTATGAAAAGGCTGTTATACTGTACATGCTCTTTGCTTAGAGTCTATATGTCTGTTAGAGCGCCCTTTTCCATTGAATAGACTTAATTCCTTATATTTTTTTTAACAGCACTACATTGCATGCATTGTTCATTTGTCGTTATTTGTCTTACTGCAATTTTCTGTTCATTTAGAAACACAACAGACGAATTGAAGTCTGCTCCCATTCCAGTTCCGCTTGACTAGGTGGACACACACTGATGTTCTCACGTCAAATATGATACCGCTGTAGAATTGGTTTTCATTAACTACAATCAGCTGGTATCTGTTAAACAGAACAAATGCCATTAACATCTCCTGCCAAATGTCTGTGCACAAGGGCCGTGTGGAAATGTTTCAAAGACAGAACACGCATGAAAGACACAAAACTTTTCAGACACAACAAATTAGACACAGCTGAAAAGTAGGTCCTGCAGAAGTACAACAAAAGAACAAAACGAATATGTAAAAATAGCACAGACGGTACATTATACTTGTAAAACTGCTGTAAGTCACTTAGAAACAAACTGAACTAAGGTATGCTGAGATGCTCTGGACAAAAGGCATCAAGTGCTGGCATTGGGCAAAGACAGATGGATGAGGACATGAAGGTACCATTACAGCGGAGTCGAGCGAGGCGGGGTGCGGCGAGGCTTCACATACAGCTTGCCTCTTTCTGCAGAAACATGAAGAACATTCTCTGGTGTTTTCGTACAGCTGTTACTGTAAGTCACGGGATGTAAATTCCTACAACTCTCCCTCCACCCCCCACCCCTACCACACACATTCACTCACACACAGACAGACACACACACACACACACACACACAGAGAGACATACAGACACACACACAAACACTGTGTTTTCCGTCTTTCCCTGCACTACATACTGTCAGTGAAGGGGGTCAGAGGAGTAAGACTGGAAACATCTGCTGTAAGTTCTTGTCCCATCTGAGATCATTTTTAGCTCATGATCCACATATACTTTACAAAACCCCACTCTGCTCACACACTGCTGTTATTTTTGAATGGCAGCACAGGGTCAGAGGGTTAGTGTCTTATTGTTAATTGCAATCTGCAATTGTAATCCTACTTTCTCCTTTCTTCTTTCTCCAGTGTACTTTCCTCCTGCTGTTTTGTAAGAGTGCTTTTAAAAAGCTCATGTGATTGTAGACAGTTTGCAGATCGTAAGCAGTCAATTCATTGCTTCAAGGAAGGGAGGCGTGTCAATTGATTGGCCGTTGAGATCAAACATCAACAACCTTTCGGCTGAATCACGGACTCTACCTTTACGGCGGTTACTACAGGTGCATCTCAATATATTAGAATATCATCGAAAAGTTGATTTATTTCAGTAATTCTATTCATAAAGTGAAACTCATGTTTTATATAGATTCATTTCACACAGACTGATATATTTCAAGTGATTATTTCTTTTAAATTTGATGATTATAACTTACAGCTTATGAAAACCCAAAATTCAGTATCTCAGAAAATTAGAATATTACTGTAGACCGATAGAAAAAAGGATTTTTAACACAGAAATGTTGGACTACTGAAAAGTATGAACATGTACAGCACTCAATACTTGGTTGGGGCTCCTTTTGCATGAATTGCTGCAGCAATGCGGCGTGGCATGAAGGCAATCCGTCTGTGGCACTGCTGAGGTGTTATGGAAGACCAGGTTGCTCTGATAGTGGCCTTCAGCTCTTCTGTGTGTTTGGGTCTGTTGTCTCGCATCTTCCTTTTCACAATACCCTATAGAATCTCTATGGGTTTTAGGTCAGGCAAGTTTGCTGGCCAATCAAGCACAGGGATACCATGGTCCTTAAACCAGGTACTGGTAGCTTTGGAAGTGTGTGCAGGTGCCAAGTCCTGATGGAAAATGAAATCTGCATCTCCATAAAGCTGGTCAGCAGAGAGAAGCACAAAGTGCTCTAGAACTTTCTGGTAGATGGCTGCGCTGACCTTGGACCACACAGTGGACTAACACCAGCAGATGACATGGCACCCCAAACCATCACTGACTGTGGACACTTTACACTGGACCTCAAGCAACTTGGATTCTGTTCCTCTCCTCTCTTCCTCCAGACTCCGGGACCTTGATTTCCAAATTAAATGCAAAATTTACTTTCATCTGAAAAGAGAACTTTGGACCACTGAGCAACAGTGCAGTCCTTTTTGTCTTTAGCCCAGGTGAGACACCTCTGACGTTGTCTCTGGTTCAAGAGTGGCTTGACACAGGAATGCGACAGTTGAAGTCCATGTTCTGGATACGTCTGTGCGTGTAGGCTCTTGAAGCACTGACTCCAGCTGCAGTCCACTCCTTGTGAATCTCCCTTGAATGGGCTTTGTTTCACAATCCTCTCAAAGATGTCGTTATCCCTGTTGCTTGTGCACCTTTTTATACCAAATGTTTTCCTTCCATTCAACTTCCCATTAATGTGCTTGGATACAGCACTCTGTGAACAGCATGCTTCTTTAGCAATGACCTTTTGTGTCTTACCCTTCTTGTGCAGGGTGTCAATGATCGTCTTCTGGACAACTGTCAAGTCAGCAGTCTTCCCCATGATTGTGTAGCCTACTGAACTAGACTGAGAGACCATTTAAAGGCTCAGGAAGCCTTTGCCGTTGTTTTGAGTTAATTAGCTGATTAGAGTGTGACACCATTGGTCATCAATATGTAACTTTTTCACAATATTCTAACTTTCTGAGATACTAAATTTTGGGTTTTCATTAGCTGGCAGTTATAATAATGAAAATTAAAAGAAATAAACACTTTAAATAGATCAGTCTGTGTGTAAACAATCTATATAATATATGAGTTTCACTTTTTGAATAGAATTACTGAAATAAATCAACTTTTCGATGATATTCTAATTTATTGAGATGCACCTGTATATGTGAACATCCTCCTTCAGGAGACAGTGTTTTTATCCATCGAGACCCACATTTGCACACCTACTACATTTGCAGTCTGACAATGTTGTGATGATGCATGAGTGTGGTGGGTTACATTGAAACGTTATGTTTCCAATCTCAGTCATTTATCTGAGGGGAGACATATGTGTGCAGTGTGAAGTTACTGCCATGACTTTAAAGACAGTGGCGGGGATGATCAGGATATTTAATGGAAGTTATTTTTAAGTGCTTTTGTGAGAACAGGATTTTAGGAAAAAGTGATTGTGTCCATTCATGTGTGAATGTGTTTGTTTGAATGTGTTTGCACGTGATGTGTGTGTGTGTGTGTGTGTGTGTGCGTGTGATGGAGATTATTTCCAAACACTGCCTTGTATTATTAATTACTATAAATCATGTGCTTATGGAACAGCGTGAGTGTTTGCGTGTGCAATTGTGTGTGCGTGTGGAGCTGTCCAGTTCCAATTCCATTCCATGTATGAGGAATGCATAAGGAATGTCTAACCCCTTCTGCTAACTGCATGCAGATTCGATGTGTTTCTCTAACTATAGCAACTTCATTGACCAGCCACAGAATCTGAGGGCTGCGGTCCATTTCTGACATGGCACATCTAACGTGTACATGCTTCGCGTCTGTTATTTCTCTACTTGAGGGAAGTGAAGAAATGGTTTGACAAAAAAAGAAACATTTCTGAAGATGTTCCTCCAAAGAGTGTAGACGCTGAGGTCAAGGAGTGGGGGGTCTGCTGAAGAAAAAAATCCACATTATTTGATCTGCTTTGATTCCGTCTATGGCTAGGCCAAGTATGGCTTGTTGTTATTGGCTATCTATAAGATCTTGCAGAGTTCAAAGAAAATCATGTGAAATCCCAATGCCGAAATGTTTTCATGGACTACAATGGACTAATGTTTCTGGTTTTGTAATGTTATAACTGGTTTCTTATCATATTATTATATATTGATTAGTCTGTAATTCAGTGGCAGAATGAATAACCTAGCTGCTCATTAACTGTCATTACCAGTGACTTTTCATTGTTCCTTTCTCATTCTACTCTATTTAACTGTGGGACTCAAGTCTGATCCATCTCTGATTCATTTTTTCTCATCCCATGGAATCATGTGCTGGCTTTGTCACGGCCAGTGAGGCCAGGGTTGCAAATATTGGACTTAAAAGCAGACACGATGAACGAGAGTAGTGAGTACGTTTTGAGATGTAATGAATCTGTTTTAATGGAAGCCGGCAGGCAAAACTCAGTAGTAAAAAAAAAAAAATCTGAGGTTGTTTGTGGAGATATCAGCCCAAGTAGTGGTACATATTGGAGCAGGCAATGTCCAGAGTACAAAAGCAGGTCAGTGGTCATTAATGGATAAAAAGTACAAAGGCTAGGCAGAAACTCACAGACCAGGCAGGAAGAGTTTAGAATCCAAAAAGGTAGAAAAAAAATCCAAACATGGAAATCCAGGCAGACAGACTAGTATGTAGCGAAACACAGGCAGAGTCACAACCAGAGAGAAGGCAAGGAACACGAACACAAGCACAGAACTTGGGCACTCAGGGCGAGATAATTCAGTGAGCAGAGGTGGGCAAAGTACACAAGTAAATAAGTACATACGTAAAGTATACTGTAGATACTCCTGGTCAAATACTACATCCAATACAAGTGATAGTTGTTCTGACAATTTTTTTTTTCCAAAAATACTGACATATTTAAAAGTACATTATCTTTTTAAAGTCAGCATATTATCATATTGTTATTCATACGGTTTGTCTGTTTATCAGCGTGATAATTACACCAAAACGATAAAAAGTACTGATAAAAGAACCAGAGGTCATCAATAATATGGTCTTTAATAATTTAGCCCTGGGGCCCATTTAAAAGCATATATCCGGAAAAGACTTTAATCAGTAACATTAACTCTTCATAAGTCATTAGCTAACTATAAGTACACGTCAGCAGAGGATTTATACAGGACTCGCTCCCAATACGACACCTTGATGGACAAATCCATACAAATCTATAAAAAGCCACTTAAACAACCATAGCACAAAAACTGCAACTACTACAAGCACGGCAACTTCGTTTCAAATGTTTATGCAAAATGAAATCAATGTTCACATACCTCAACATGCTTTCATGGTTGGACAGCCACTTGTTATAGGCAGCGATTCATTATTTTGGCGCTGTAAATAGAGCAAACACTTAAAATTATATGAATCTTCATTTCAAAATTCTCAAACATGGACTTCAAATATGGCCATGGGTGCTCTGGTGGGAAATCATTATCTTTATCCTAACGGCCTCCGAGCTGTACAGTTCTACAAAGGTAATGGACTGCGCGGAGCAACCCCAAACACTTTGTTGTAAACGGGAGATAAGCGGGATAACTGTCCAGTTCTACAAAGGTAATGGACTTTGCGGAGCGTCGTGGTGTTCTTTGCCCCGCAGCGTCCATTACCTTTGTAGAACTGGACAGCTCGGAGGCCGTTATCCCTTACTTATCTGCCGTAGCCATCATTGCCACTGCCAAGTTCAAATGAAACTGTTGCAGCAAGCATTTACAACTTGACTGACAGCATAGGACTGATTGTTTTTTTCTCGTCTGTGACGAACAAAGTATTTGGCCCATTGCATTTTAGAAGAGAACCAAATTCATCCACTGACTTCAAAAGTCAAAAGTACATTAATTATCTTTCAAATGTAGTGGACTAAAAGTCATACGTTTCCAAAAGAAAATGAACACTCAAGTAAAGTAGAGATACTCAAGTAAAGTAGAGATACTCAAGTAAAGTAAAGATACTCAAGTAAAGTAAAGATACTCAAGTAAAGTAGAGATACTCAAGTAAAGTAGAGATTCTCAAGTGAAGTAGAGATACTCAAGTAAAGTAAAGTAGAGATACTCAAGTAAAGTAGAGATACTCAAGTAAGGTAGAGATACTCAAGTAAAGTAGAGATACTCAAGTAAAGTAGAGATACTCAAGTAAGGTAGAGATACTCAAGTAAAGTAGAGATACTCAAGTAAAGTAGAGATACTCAAGTAAGGTAGAGATACTCAAGTAAAGTAGAGATACTCAAGTAAAGTAGAGATACTCAAGTAAAGTAGAGATACTCAAGTAAAGTAGAGATACTCAAGTCAAGTGGAGATACTCAAGTAAAGTAGAGATACTCAAGTAAAGTAGAGATACTCAAGTAAAGTAGAGATACTCAAGTAAAGTAGAGTTACTCAAGTAAAGTAGAGATACTCAAGTAAAGTAGAGTTACTCAAGTAAAGTAGAGATACTCAAGTCAAGTGGAGATACTCAAGTAAAGTAGAGATACTCAAGTAAAGTGGAGATACTCAAGTAAAGTAGAGATACTCAAGTAAAGTAGAGATACTCAAGTAAAGTAGAGTTACTCAAGTAAAGTAGAGATACTCAAGTAAGGTAGAGATACTCAAGTCAAGTGGAGATACTCAAGTAAAGTAGAGATACTCAAGTAAAGTAAAGATACTCAAGTAAAGTAGATATACTCAAGTAAAGTAGAGATACTCAAGTCAAGTGAAGATACTCAAGTAAAGTAGAGATACTCAAGTAAAGTAGAGATACTCAAGTAAAGTAGAGATACTCAAGTAAAGTAGAGTTACTCAAGTAAGGAAGAGATACTCAAGTAAAGTAGAGATACTCAAGTAAAGTAGAGATACTCAAGTAAAGTAGAGTTACTCAAGTAAATGCACTTCATTGCAATCCACCCCTGCCAGCGACGAGGGAACCTCTTGACAGGGTTTAGTCAGTGGGCCAGGCCATTATGTGGTGTAGTGGTCCCTGGAGAAGTGGGTATACTCTTAATTTTTTTAAGCAGCCCATACAGCACAGGATAAACGCCCTGTTTTGAGAAGTGGGTATACTCAATGCTGACTGAAAAATAAGTGGGTATACTCCGTATACCTGCGTATACCCTGGACTACACCACTGGGTTTAGTGCCGTGCCGAGGCGCAGGTGAGTGGCAACAGGTGTGCTAGCAGCAGCACTTGGTTGCAGTCACTCGTCAACGAACCAGGAAGTGCAGAGTGTAAACTCAGAGTAGACACACAGGGAACATGGAACACACAAAAAAGCACAACAGGGCACGGAAAACATGAATCAGGACCATGACAGGCTTTCTCTTGTTTCTCTCAATACACACTGTCTCAGAGCAAGCCAGAATCCACACATACAAAAAACAAAAAAAAGTTGGAGATATCCCAAGTCTCCGATGAAGACTAATGAATTATTCAGAATTTCTCGAACAAAAACCTCCCTGTGGCCGTCCTGTACTTCGTCCATCATCTGAGCCTGAGCAGACGGGGTGGTCATGCTGCGTACAATTAGAGATGTCTGGACTTTCGTGTTTCTCCAGCTGCAGGACACACTAGCATTTTTCAGTACGCCATGTTCATACTCAAACCCCCCTCCCCCCACACACACATTTGTCCCTTCTTTTATCTATAAAGCAATTAAGAAGCTCACCTTTCAGAGTCAGACAAGAGGTGTGTTAAATATAACCATAATTATTTTATAACATGGCACAGGTTTGTCCTTTTAATCTACCCTTTTCATTATTGGCTCTAGGACTCTCTCTCTCTCTCTCTCTCTCTCTCTCTCTCTCTCTCTCTCTCTCTCTCTCTTCTCTCTCTCTCTCTCTCTCTCTCTCTCTTTACCAGCTGTTGTATCATCCTGTGGTATACGATAGTTGAACATATATGACATGGTATTTACTTGTGAATGTGGAATGCATACTGTGTAAGTATACAAAGGTAAACAGTGCCTACACATCATTGCAAGCTTACTCCAGAACTGTTCAAGAAAGTCTTCAAGAAGATTAATATCTGTTTACAATCAACCAGAAATCTGTGGTGTTTTTTTTCCTTCTCTTTGACGTACAGCCTAACAATTTACGCTATCCTACCCTCCCATGGCTCCAAACACACCAGCACAGTAGGGTCGCTGTCTTCATCTCAAAGAACTTAATTTACATTCCCACTGCTCCTCGTAAAAAGGTCGCCCATGAGAGAGGAAAAAACTCCAACCTGAAGCCCAAACTCCTCCTGTTCCTCCTCCTGTTCCTCCTCCTGTGCTCCTCCTCAGCGCTGGACCAATGGTGCATTTTCTATGAAGGCCCCGCTAACAGCCTTGGACTTCCTCAGTCCTCAGATATCAGCATTGAGCCGGCACACAGGAATAAATTGTTTGGGTCAGCTGTCCAGCCTCATCACCCCTGACTTCCTGACTGTTTACAACAGATTTCAAAGAGGGGCTGTGAAGCACTCTCCATCTCTCCGTCTCTTTCGCGCGTGTTTTCTCTCTCTCTCTCTCTCTTGCAAACACACTCTCTCTCTCCCTTTCCTGCTCTCTCTCTCTGTCTCTCTCTCTCTTAAATTCTCTCTTCCTCTCTCCCTCTATTAATCCCTCTTTTATTTCCATCCCATCTATCTCTTTCTAAATGGTTTTAAAAGTCAAAAGTCTCTCTTCAGCCTGTACATGGCGGAGAGCGGCCTGATGTCATTCAGCTCCATAAAGGCGCGCTTCTGGCCGGCTGGGCCGCCTGTGCCGCCAAACTCTTCCTCAGATTTACAGTTGAACCTCCACTATTAAACGCTGATGATTACCAGATGGGTTTTTCCCTCCTCCTCCTCCTCCTCCCCCTCTTTCTCTCCCCTCTCCTCCTCTCTCCTTTTCCCTCACCCACCGCCCCCACCGCCTCCATCCTCCTCTCTCTCTGTGTCTCAAAATGAAAATCTTTTTTCCCCCTCCTTTTTTTCAGATGAAAAAAACTGCAGCATGAGATCAGTGGAAAAAGCCTGCAGTGCGCTGGCCAAAAGTCTCTCCAGTAATAGAACTTTCAAAACAGAATTGAATCTTAGCTTTAGGGAGGGAAGCACCTCACGCCCATATCCCCTGCTTTTCTGACAGACATCTGTTTGCATCAAAATACCCCCCCCCCCCCCCCCCCCCCCCACCCCTTCAACTGTAACTGTAAACACAGCATAACCAGTAGCACCCCAATCCCTAAAAAGCACCTTTGTCTTTATTGGTCATTGCCAAGGCACACATCGGCAATTATTAGAGCTGAAGCAAAAAGTCAACACTGACTGTTTCTGCCTCTCAGGGAAAATATTTTTCATACACCAGAGGGTTTTTCCCTTCATCTCCCCCAGACAAACACGCACACACACACACACACACCAATCACAGAGCTTTTTAGAATGGGCTCTGTGTGTTCAACCATAACTTTTTTTGCTCTCACACTCACACTTGCCTCAGTCATTCACCATCACTAATTAAGCCCACTCATTCTCTCACTCTGACAATCAATCAATCATGGAGGGTTATGTCTTGGTTGAGGAGTTGGTCTTCTGCTAGCCACAGGCACACCACTTGACCGCTAACACAGGGTGTCTGCGTGTCACCCCATCATTAAAAAGGAGGGGATTGGGGCTATCTACATCCCAGTGTTCTAACTGCGGTAATGGCAGTTGTCCTAATGGGACCCGGGTGTCCGCGTAAATCTTCCCTGACACGAACGACAGCTGAAATGAACCGACAAGAAATACACTTGTTGATTTATAGTCGAGAACATTTCACTGGATCAAAACATAATTTCATTTCCCTTGAGGAGTGTAGGACACATGAATGCTAAGCCACTCTATGGGGCTTGTTGATGCGTTGTTTTTAGGAGACTGTAGCTTTGAACAGTACGCTCAAAAAGGTAGTTGTCTGAGGGAGTGCTACTGCACAGGCAAAGGCCAGCAGTTTGCTGTGGGATGTCAGTACTGCTTCGCGCTGCCCTCATGTACTGTATGCATAGCATTGAAAGTATGCAACACAAAACCTCCACCGTTACATAACTCCACACCATTCAAAATGATTTACTTGCAGAGAAAAAATGAGTGGAGGCCAGATACGCACACATAGATGGCGCTGTTCCTCTTCACAGAGACTCAGGCTGAGGCTCAGGCCGGGGGTGGAGGGGAGGACGGTGCAGGCCTGGGTTTTTTCTCTTGGCCTCTCGTCTATTTTTTGGGAAAGAGCGAGGTCAGCCTGTGGGTCTGGATGTTGAGGAGATGCAGATGTGTGGAGAGGGCTGTTCCCCCGCCTCCTACCAACCCCCCCCCCCCCCCCCATGAAAGATTCACCAACATGTGAACAGAGTTGACGGTTTCCACCAAACGTGTTTTTTTCACAATCTCCCCACCCAATCCCCTGCACACACACACACACACACACACACACACACACACAAGGCGCTCTGCAGTGGAACCCGCGCCAACTAATTTACCTCCAATACAAACTAGGTCACCCTCAATCTGAAAAAAAAAATCATACACCTTGACAGTTTTATTAGCATGCATTGTCCATCACACTCTGATACTGGAATGTCAGCCCTCATACACCTCCTGGCAACACTGGCTTCACAGCTCCCCCTGTGCTTTTCCAGTTTACAGATGAACTGAATACTTTTTACATGGAGTTATCCTCATTCTGCATTAAGGCTCATGCAACCAAGTCACTGATTGATAACACTCTAGCAAGCTGACAGTGATCTAAGTATGGTGATACATGGAGGGGTGACAAAACAAATTCTACAACCAGTGACTACTCTCAGTACATGTAAGTGATGTACACAAAATTTGGCTAAGGTCAAATAAGCATTTCCAACTGAACAAAACACATGTTAGAGTATGAATACGTGTTTGACTGTGTGTCTTTAGGATAAGAATTCGAAGGAAGAGCACTTTGGCGAACTCAACTCCTCCTCCGCCCTCCTTCACATTAAGGCGTTCACATCTGGGGCTGCGCTTCCAGCCGACGCTTCCTCCCTCTCCTCTGTCCCGTTACGCTGGTCCAGCGGGGCATTTTTGGATTACAATCCTGTTAACGACCATTTTGTAGGACCATGGCTCGAAGGGGACTTATTCTAACGGCTTTCTGGCTGTGCTCGTTATGGGAAGTGATGCAAACTCAAAGGCAAAGAAATCCGTTTCAAGGTAATAACTGTGCTTGCATCACTTACGATATTAAATGTTACTGGTATTTACTTGTGGATTCAATTACTTGTGCATTTACGTTCAGAAAGGCAAAGCCAAATGATAGTCTTTTATCCCGACTGAAGTTGAAAGAAAAGTTTGCTGAGCTGCGTGCATCACTGAAGTAACAATTCCTATTTAAGTTGTTATATGAATTATGTGCTTGCTACAATGGCTTACGCTCTAAATTGCTTCAAAGAAAAAGATGGCTTCTGTTTGGCCAGGGTTACCTGGATTGCTTTTACTAGTGTAGGCTGCTGTTGTAAACTGAGCGAGCACTCATACGTCAATTAAATTCGTTATGTTATATGCTGATTTGATTTAATGATACAGGAGATATTTATATAAGGTGTGTTTATTTTCAGAAATGTAATTAAAGACAGGAATTATTTCACAGCATGTAAGATGCTGTTGCGGAAGGCAGTGACTGCTTTTGTGCTTGGTAGCCTGTGTGAATGGAGTTCAAGTCCTGACATCTTGTTTTACGTTTAAGAGGCCTGTCTAACTTGGCCATGCAGCCTGAGTGTTGAGCTACGGAAGATTAACTAAATAATGATAAAGTAACAAGCAGAAAGCATAGGATGACCAGATGTAAACAGATGTGGAACGAACAGTACGTTTGAGTGGGACAATATGGGACATTTGTTCAATGCTGAGAGGGTGATATGATGTCTAACTGAATAAGAAACATTTGTATTCTGCCTGTTGGCTCGTAAATACTTTGTTCTGTAGTTGATTCCACACAGCACACCAGTTAGTCCATAAAAGATAAAGGCTTCAGCTTTTGCTATATGAAAGATATATTTCAGTGCTGTTTGTCATCCCAAAGGAGCAATAATCTTGCAATGTAACATGTCTTTATTGACAGACATCAAACATGCATCGGCCAAGTCAAATTATAATTAGAATCAAATCCAGCTACAATATGTAACATGTATATATCAAGAGGCTATATACAGTATATATACATAACAGTTTTAATGCAAATATTTTTTTATCAAACCAAAATCTCTATTGGATGAAAAGCATGGTCAGAAGGGGGAAAAAAATCTAAATAAAGAAAAAAAAGTCTCTTTTTTTCACCCATTCTTTACTAAACATGATTTTTTTTCTTTATGGCTATGATGTCACCTGGTAGCTTCTATCTTATCTGCACAGTTTGTGTAAGATTGGTCACTGTGACGTAGCAGAGGGGTTCCCCTAGCCCTACATCTGCACTGTTTGATTGACGGCTGTCAGAGCCTCTTGATGACCGCCCTCACTACTCTCTTCTCAGCCAATGGATGAAAGCCATTTGCATGGGCCAGGTTGCTGCTTTTTTGACGTTGCAGTAGGGCTATTTAATAGCATAGAAACTCAGAGCAGCTCAAGTGCAGGGCTGGTAAAAGAGCACATCCATGTGTTCTTATTTCTGACAATTAAAAAACAAAAAAGGGGTCAAAATGCTAACAGTACAACGCAAAGCAGGACACCTGGTCACCCCAAAATGGTATAATTTGCTGCCCTGTCGATTACATTTACCAATACTGATACCACAATACTTTACATGGCATCGTATCATTATTTGTTAATGTATCTCACACTATCTATGAGTCTCTTGTTTGCTTTATTTACAAAATATTGATTGCTGAGTTCTTGTCAGACAGTGTAATGATGAAAAGTCCAAATCTTTGTAACATGGGTCCCAGTTTCCCTGGCCAAAAATACTTACCCAGTTGCTAAAGAACACATACCACACTGGAAGAAGGTGCACACCAGAGGCTAGCTGATTGATAACACAGATGTGGCATTGCATTCTTTATAAACAGTCTTCTTCAGGTTGACCCCATGGAAGAGCCTCTAAAGGTTATGGTTGGAACCCAGTAGGCCCCTTTAAGAACTCCTCTGACTTGCCTAACCAGCTGTGCAGTAGTTTCCAGGCTCTTTGTCATCGATAGTTCTTCATGTAAAAAGGGTTCTATGTGGAATCAGAAGCTTCTAAAGAGCCAAGAATACTGTACATGTTTGGACCCAGATTGCAGTCTTTTACCAGCAGTGTTCAGAAGCAGGGAAACTCTATAGGTGTGGATTGAATGAATGGCATGTGGGTGCAGTATTGGCAGAGTCTCACATACAGCCTCACAGTTGAGAATCAGGAAGCCTTATAGCACAAGATAATCATGCCAATCAACTTTCTATGGACACATAGGTGACATTAGTGTTCATCTGTTTTGATTCTCTCTCTCTCTCTCTATTTCTCTCTATCTATTTGTCTCTCTATCTATCTGTCTCTGCTCCACTCAGACTGCCCAGTGGATCTGTTCTTCGTCTTGGATACCTCTGAGAGTGTGGCACTCCGATCCAAACCGCCAGAGTACTACATCAGCCAGATCCAGGATTGGACCAACAAATTTATTGATGAGCTCAAGGAAATGTAGATATAATTAAATACTGCCTCTATTCTACACTCAGAATTTGTACATTCAGTGTTGTGATTTCAGCCATTTTAAGACAAGGACACTGAATTCAACAGAGTGAAATAAAGCTGTCATTCCACTCTATACCAGACCACAATGATCAGACCATGTCAATTTATGTGTTCAAAAACATGTTTGTATCCCCCGAAAAAACATGCTGGATAACCAAAGTAAAAAAACATGTTTTAGAGCACTACAAATATATGTGATAAGCCTTTAGAGACTAAGCATGTGTGATTACAGCATTACCAGCTTTACCACAGCATTTCAGGCATTGCCTCAGCAATAATGTATTTGCCAATACTTTTCTTGTGAAGTGTGATAATAACACTCTAAAACTAGTCTTTGCCGTTCAACTTATGATTGAGTCTATGGACATGCCTGTTTTCCCTATGCTGCTAGATACCTGTGGCAATAACACTCAATACGTAGTCTTTTTGGACTCACTTATGATTAAGTCTATGGACACTGCCTGTCATCCCTGTCTTGCTAGACACCAGCCATGCGACCGAAGTTTGACATGGAATGCAGGAGCTCTGCATTACAGCGACGAAGTGCAGCTGGTCAGAGAGCTGAGGGACATGCAAAAGGACGATGAGAGGAGAGGCTTGAAGACAGCCGTCAAGAACATCAAGTACATCGGCAAGGGCACCTACACGGACTGTGCCATCAAAAGGGGCATCGCAGAGATAATGATTGAGTATGTATGACTCCGGATGCTGATTCACCATGTATACCTACATTTGTATATGTACACACACAATATGCATACATACTCATCCGGATGCTGATTCACCATGTATACCTACATTTGTATATGTACACACACACAATATGCATACATACTCATTAGGTTTTAAGTGTGGTCATGCACAATGCTTCATTAACTGAAACTAAAGTTAGAAGGAAATTCAAGTAAAACCTTACACCTTACACCTTAATTCAAGTGAAACATTTTCTGACACAAATGAAAAATATTCATTCAGAACTTCATTCAGAACAGTGTTATCATCTGATTCACTGACATTATAACTGTTACTTTCCAGCCATTACCTGAACTTAGGCAACACTAATCTGTCCTCAGAGAATGCAACCTTGCCATGTTTGACACCACGCTTACATTTGCATTTGCTCATTTTGCATTTGAGTCTAGAGTGACTTGCAGTCGTGTTATCCATGTGCGGGGTGCCTAGCAATCCCTCACCTTGTTAGCATTAGCACAATGTTCTACCAGCTTTAGAGTTACAGGCACACACACGGAACACCGACTAAGTGCATCCTCTGATTTTCCTTCCTTATCCAGCGGTTCCTACTACCACGAGAACAAGTACATCGTAGTGGTGACAGACGGCCACCCCGAGACTGGTTACAAAGAGCCATGCGGAGGCATCCAGGACGCAGCCAATGAGGCCAGACAGCACGGCATCAAAGTCTTTGCTGTGGCCATCTCTCCAGATCAACTGGTGAGTGCAGAATGGATGCCTGACCACCATGTAAGGGATAATGTATAGAACGCCGGTCATTGACGGGAAAATAAGCCCCGACAGGGCGAACAGCACCCCGACGCAAAGCGGAGGTAAAAAGGCCACTTTCCTTGACAGCGGTCATTATTGCATAGCAACGGTCCGCTATGTAAGGGATAACGGCCGACGAGCTGTCCAGTTCTACAAAGATAATGGACGCTGCGGGGCAAAGAACACCACGACGCGGAGCGGAGTGGTGTTGCTCCGCCAAGTCCATTATCTTTGTAGAACTGGACAGCTCGAAGGCCGTTATCCCGCTTATCTCCCGTTTACAACATCCAAAAATGTTTTTATTATTATTATTATTATTATTTAGAATTTCCTTTATCTTTAGGAAACTTAATATGCATAATAACCTGATGAATTCTTAATTTGAAGCCTAGTGCTCCCGTTAGAGAAAGTAGTGCCTGGAACAGGCTGTTTTTCAAAAAAACAAACGTTACGTTGGTTGTCAATGGTAACCATTCAAGAGCATGGATATGGAACGGCGATTTAACTTTTCTACTGGGACTACGTCCAAGGTGTCCATCTATACGAACTTATTGTACACCCCATTAGCCAATCAGAAAACAGTATTTCGTTCCAGAGGGAGATAACGGTTAATAACGGACCGCAGAACGTTGGGAAGCCCCATTCAAGTGAATGGAGAATTCTACAGCATTAAAAAGAGCCGTGTAATAAGTAAAGTCTAGTGACACCTAATGAGAAACATTTGAAGAAATACATCTTACATTAAGTATAGGCTGGTTCTGCAGTTCAGGCAGAAACACGAGTGCAAAGTGAAGTCCTATCTAATGTTTCCTAGCTGCATGAGGAAGGTTATTTCAGTCTTTCAGTAGGTGTACTTCCTGTAACAAGATGTGTGCTGATCAACTTTGAAATTATGGCGAAATACTGTCCATCACTTGCCGGTCTTGAAATGTCCAGCTATATCTGCAAGAGATAAGGAGGCCAAGATGAAAGCGCTCACACTTCTTAGCAATAGATGTCTCTATAGTAATCCCCATTTCTCTCTCTCTCTCTCATTCTCTCTCTCTCTCTCTCTCTCTCTCTGTTTTCATTTCCAAAGGATATGAGGTTGTCTATCATCGCCACAGATAAAAACTACCGTCAGAACTTCACTGCTGCTAACAAGGACCGTGACACCTCCAGTCAACTCTCCACTATTCACACCATCATTGACATCATTGTAAGTGTGCTGGAAAAGGCAGTGATTATCTTGTGTCTGCCATTGTCAGGACATCTCATCACTATTTAGCACAAACATAGTGTCTGTCCACTGTGTAGGTGTGTCTATACTTGCCTTGGAAATTGAAATTCTTATATAGATGATTTGATATGGATTTTTTTTATTTGATTTTATTTCTTATATTGTGTAAGAAGAATGTATGTATCTATCAAATAATAACGTGTCCTCTTTCTCTTTTCCTTTTCAGACAAATGAAACAAAAGATGTGGTATGTGCTCTCTGGTGTGCCTCACCTTTACTGTAATAATATGACTGATGTAACAGTATAAACTCTTACACACTGTCCTCTCTCTCTCTTTGCTTACAGTGCTGTTCCTTCGACTGCCATGTGAGTGAAAAGCATTCCTGCAGTCCTCAGTATTTCCATCTCTTAACCAGGAACAACACAACTAGGCAGAGTCTGACTCACTTTTGCAATAGGGTTGCCACACTAAAACTGTATTACAATACAAGTATATCAGGTAGAGTGTAATAAAAAGTAGAAACAAGTAAGAACCTAGTAAGAACCATTTGGCATACTGTAAGAACCATTTGAGACGAGTAAGAACCATTTGGCATATTGTCCAATACAATCAAAGAACACAAATGACAACTTGCATGGGTGGTAACTCAACCATGTGTTCGAATAGCCCATCCTGTGCGAGATTTGGCAAATATTTTATTCATATTTCATATTTCAATTCATATTTTTTTTAACCAAGAATTCTTTGTTTGCAGGCTAAAGGTGGGCCGAAGGGCCCTGGGGGTGATCCAGGACACAAGGTGAGCAGCATGCAAAAAACATTTCTGTATGAATGAATGTATGTATCTATGTATGTCAATGAATGTATGTATCTGTATATGGATATGGCATTCTGAGAAAGTGCTGGAATCACCGATATGATCTGTCAAAATGATTTAAACACCATCCCTTACAGTATGATTACTACTCAGTTCTACTAATTCCTGCATAACATTGTGCTCAATCTCAATTGTGTCCCTGATCTGTTTCTCTGTCTTTGTCTCTGTCTGTCTTCAGGGAGAAGCTGGTAGGCCAGGCATGCATGGAGAGAAGGGAGACGTCGGTAACCCTGTGAGTATCGAAATAGCTGTCAACGTAACAGCACAGAACACTGCATTATCAAAGGGCAACTTCCTTACTGCAACATACATATGTACAAACTCATACGCTGTATATATGCAAGAAATACATTAGTAGGCTGGCATGTCCTAAGCAGGTTCCCTGTAGCTTGCAGGATACCAATATTGATTTAAAACATCAATTGAGCATTTTTACAGTACAAAAACTCAATTCCATCAACCATTAGCGGCGATCTTTAAACAAGCAAGGAAGAAGGCGCGCTCAACTCCATTTTTGCTGTCTTTGATAAGAAAGAATGGAACCGCACTCTCAAGCATATAGCCTTTCTTAATCATCCATTGGGAGCACATCGAAAGATGGATGCGTTTCAGCACTAACCCATCTCAGATTCATCTTCAGCTTCATTTTCAATAGTGAAGATGGTTAGGTGCCAAAATCCAACCGTGTTTCGACATGCCCCCAATACATGAGTAAGAAAGAGTTTACGTTTGAGAGTGTGGTTCTTTTCTTTATTATCAAAATATTTAAACAAGTCATCCAAAATGAAGACATGAAATATACATGCAACTTGCGTAGTATTCAAAGTCTATATACACATTAATTGATGTATGGGCCAGATACAAATGATATACACATACCACATACAAGACAAAGAGAACCCTATCCCATCAGTATCCACATATTTGAAAGTGGAAACCTGTCTTGTAGTTGTGCAAGATTAAGTTAGAATGACATTTTGGATCAAAGTTGGTGTGGTTAGGGATAGTGTTAGTACAGGTACTTTTAGGATTTTCATTGATGATTACCAATAATAAGGATCAGTGTTAGCACGGGTAGAATTATGGATGACATAAATAGACAAATAAGCTTCATCACTTTAAGACCCTAACCCCATTCAAATGTACCCTGGACTCCAACCTGCACATTGTGCCATGTCTTATGTTGTTATTGTGTCCTAGGAAGGTTAACAGGAGTTATGTACACTTTCATTTGGCAGTAATAACCTGTAAAGCCTCAGGCTGTACACTCTAACCCGAAAACAGCTGCTGCCATGCAGTATGAAGGAATGTCCTGTCTGAAACAGTGTACAGTAGAATGACACATTAGATACGCACACACACTCAGACAGAGGCACACATACACAAACACAGAGAGATAGACAGAGACACAGAGAGAGAGAGAGAGAGAGTGTGTGTGTACACACAAGATACCCATTCACAAACATTGGATTGTGACCAGCTATTCCATTAGATGTCATGCTCATGGAGAGCCAGAGAACCCATTATTTAGAGTTATCTGTTTCTCCCATGCAGATAAACACATTCATTAGGTCAAACTGTCTCCTGACTCAGTCCCAGTGACAGTCAGACAAACTCATTTGGCCATTGACTCACAAGGTCATCAGGCTCGACGTGAAATATGATATTTGTCTTTCTAGCCGCAGAATTCATTTTGAAGTAGCATGTGAATGGAATACCACCAAGTTGCTTAATGTTCTTTTATGCGTTACTAGGGAAACGCTGGGGATCCTGGTCCTGTTGGTTACCAAGGAATGAAGGTTGGTTTACTCGTTTTGGTCTCTACAACAATATGCCATTGTGCCCATCGGACTAATTAATGAATTACCTAATAAAAATGTTTTAATATTTTCCGTATTCTTTCCTTCATAGGGAGACAGAGGAGTGAGAGGCGACAAGGTAAAATTATACAATACAGGTTACAATTGACTTAATTACAGTATATCAATGACTTCCTTTAATAAATTGCTGAAACACATTTACATACTTCATTTGTATCACCCAGGGAGAGAGGGGCCACAAAGGATTCAAGGTAAAGCATCCCTCTTCTTAAAAACATTAGCCTTTAAGATATCAACTCTCAGATTCAACTGGTGTTAAAATGTTTTTCTAAATCTCTCATCCAGGGAGACAAAGGACTACATGGTATTGATGGAACTGATGGACGTAAGGTAAAGGGATCACTTCATTCATACTTATCAACATTCACTCAGACTCAGTACCCCTCTTCCCACATAATTCCTCTATTCTCATGAATGCACTAATAGTAATAATAATGTAATAATGTAGTAATATAATAATAGTAGTAATAATGGTGACTGATAACATCCACCAAAGGCAGCGAAGACTGCAGTTCTGAACTCCAGCTAAGCAAGACCGCATTTCATCAACATTTAACAGTCTGATCATCTACCTGATTCTCAGAATCTGCATTGGGACTCATAAATATATTTCTACATGACTATAAATAATCCTGATAAAAAGGTTCTAGATTAGCCCCCTGACTTTCAAAGAATTCAGCCCTCAGACAGTTAGTTGGGAAGTTTTGTCCGGCATGTTTTACGCCTCACTAGAATAACCCCAGCAGACGTCTCCGCCTTGTGTCGATAAGATTAGTGAGCGCCCCTTGACGAGGTCCACGCTCAGATGCTCTGTTGCCTTTCCCACTGATCCGTTGCTGTCATGGGTTCCAAGTGCTGTCGCCTCCCCCACACTGTATGCTTGCCTGGTTGGCCTATCTGTGTGGTCTGGAGAGTGGGTCCTGCGTTTGATTGTTGTTGCAGTGTATTCCTCCTCCTGATGTGCTGTATATCATGTGCTATGTAGCATGTGCTAATTGTAATGGCATGTCACATGTCACGCTGGCATGTCACACTGGGAGTTCAAGCGGTGTGGCTGCGAAATGCGTATGAAATGTGTGTGTGTGTGTGTGTGTGTGTGTGTGTGTGTGTGTGTGTGTGTGTGTGTGTGTGTGTGAGTGTGTGTGTGTGTGTGTGTGTGTGTGTGTGTGTGTGTGTGTGTGTGTGTGCGTGTGTGCGTGTGTGCGTGTGTGTGTGTGTGTGTGTGTGTGTGTGTGTGTGTGTGTGTGTGTGTGTGTGTGCTTTGACTATCACAGGTCAGGTCTTCACAGTTCACACTCTCCCTTCCAGCTGTTTCTGCTTGTTTGACCCAGATGTACACTTCCCACACTGACTGACCTTACCATGCTGTGTGTGTGTGTGTGTGTCTGTGTGTGTGTGTGTGTGTGAGTGTGTGTGTGTGTGTGTGTGTGTGTGTGTGTGTGTGTGTGTGTAAATGTGTAAAAGTGTGTGTGTGTGTAAATATGTGTGTGTGTGTGTGTGTGTGTGTGTGTGTGTGTGTGTGTAAATGTGTAAAAGTGTGTGTGTGTGTAAATATGTGTGTGTGTGTGTGTGTGTGTTTGTGTGTGTGTGTGTGTCTGTGTGTGTGTGTGTGTGTCTGTGTGTGTGTGTAAATGTGAGCGACCTTTTCCTTCATCTGTACATCTCTGCTGTGCTTGAACGGATGTATATCTGGGTGTCTGTGAGTGTATATATGTGTGTGGTTCAAACTTTCAACATTGCAACCTTGCACGTGCATGCGTGTATATACCCCCCCCCCCCCCCCCCAGTCTCTTGTGTGGGTTCTCCTGTTTATTTATGCAGTGTCCTTTGTTACTCTGCAGGGTGAAGCAGGTTATCCAGGTCTTGCCGGCTGCAAAGGATCCCCGGGGCCAGATGTAAGTGGGCGCCCTTTAGAACCTCAGCTCTCCAGGTGTTTGCTCTTCTCCGTGTGTTTACGTCGGAAAGGAAGGAACAGCTGTTCCAGGACTCGTCTGTCAGCAGCTCTGTCCTCTCAGCATGCGGAGAGTTGAATCTGATCGACCCCACACCTCCCATCCCATTGTCCCGCTTCTGTCATTCTGAAGCCTATACGCCAAGGAGAACTGTCAGCGTCCAAAAAGTGTTCCCTTAAAACTGTGACCTCATTGCATATAGTGACAGGGAAACAAATCATTTAAATAGACTAAAGCAAATGGAAGACGTGCTCATGATGATTCAGATGATCATCATCCATCAGCAACATCATTATCATTACGCTTCATTTGAGATGAAGGAAAGGAAAAGAAGACATTGTGGAAAGATTCCTTTTCTCCTTCCCTGCATGCGCCTCTCATTCAGAAGCTCTTGGTGTGGATGTTGATGATCATCTGTTGGCATCATCTGACTCTTATCTTGGTGCCAGTCTGTGAGCTGTTAGCATTCAAGAGCACTTTAGACAGGCCTTCGAGACTCGACATTTGCTTGGCAGTCCATCTAGCCACTGTGAACTAACTGTGGGTTAACTGTTTAGAAGTGTGATCTAACTCTATTAATAATAATATGAGAGGTAATATGATTGGCCTAATCCCATCACCAGGCTCATCAGGTTTTATCCCCTGAAGTATGATAACCGTAAAAAAAACTAACTAAACGAGATACACATCATACAAACAAATTTAGCTGTAGTGTCTTGCATTCACACATAATGTGTATTTGAGTAGGATGCGATGCACAATTCTGTTTGGTAAGCACTGAGGCTCTTCAAAGGTCAATTTGATTGGCTGTCACCCTGGACCCCCTCTCTCCAATCCAGGCTGATTGGCCGAGGTGTCCACCCTCCCTCTGCGCTCTCAGACAGACTCAGTCTGCTCCAGCTGTTTTCACTCAGCCTCTGCAGGCCCTGCATCTGGAGACCAGAGCGGAGGATGTTTGCCCCGAGAACTGCCAAACATTTACCAAATATGACATTCAGAGACTCACAGAGAGATCTTACTTTTTAATGAACCGCTCGGCTACCCATTTATGACCAAGTTCCATGCTTAAGTAACATTCCCCCTTATTTCAAGACACAATACATCCTCCTTGGGATTACTGCTCATCATTTATGTGGGGGTGAGGATTGCTGCTCCATTTGTCATGTGTGAAAGAAAACGTTTTCTTCTCTCTGTGTACAGGGTTTGCAGGGAGAGCACGGTCCAAAAGGAGATCCTGGACCGTATGGTGTAAAAGGAGGGAAGGTATGAACTTGTAGTCTCCCTTTAAAACGTTTGCATCATTGCATCAGTTCTTCGGTTTGACCGAAGAATTAGCCTTTCATTGCTTGCTTTAACCTACACACGTGATTGTTCTTGTTTATGCTTTTTTTGTTGTTATGTTATGTGTTATGTTATGTGTTATGTCTTGTGCACCAACCACACCAAGTCAATTTCCTGTATGTGTGAATATACTTGGCCATTAAAAAGAATTCTGATCTGTTCTGATGTGAAAGATTTCATTGACTTTCACACTGGATGAAGAAGTAGTGTCTGAAGTGTTTCTTGTCTTTAGGGAGACTCTGGCCCTGATGGTGGCCCTGGGCGGCCCGGGAACTATGGTCCCTCTGGAGCACCGGTAAATATGGACGCCCTCACTGAATAAGCACAGGCTGGTCAACTCATTCATCATTAGTGACATGAATACCTGTGTTGGTAATCAGTCGAAGTGGTTTACAATCCATCAAACATTGGTTTACACATGACTGTAAGATGTTGAGAGTACTCACAGATGGTACCATTTGACAGTGAGTGTTGGTTAGGCCATCCAGGAGATGATTCACAGTTAGTTCTCCCCCACATCCCGTCCTTCTGAGCTTCCATGTTTTGTTTGCCTCATATGCTTTATGTTTATTTCCGCAGGGAGACAGGGGACCAAAAGGCGCAAACGGGGACAAGGGAGAAAGAGGTGACGATGTGAGTACTTCACAGCCTATGTTTACATTCAGGAGACCCCCATGATGGAAGTTTTGTGAATCCTGTGTGTAACAGGCCCACAGGGTCAAGGCCAAGGAGAACTATTTTGGAGGATAGCCTACTTTGGAGAAAGTCATTGTGTGCGGGTTTTCTTTGTAACCAAAGTCTTTCTCTCCTGTTGCAGGAAGTGGATTTGATCAAAATAAATTAATGATTAATTCTTTTTTTAAGGGCGCACCGGGAACAGATGGAGGAAAAGGCGGCAGAGTAAGTTTTACGTTACATTTTCACAGTAAAGAAATGGAACTGTCGTTCCTCAACTCAGCATTTTTTTTATTGCATAATTCACAATCTGCACATACTCTGCAATAATCCGCAGTGCCTTGTTGTAACCATGAGCCTGTTTCCCTACAGGGAGATCCAGGAGAGAAGGGTGAACAAGGATCCAGAGGAAACCGTGGACCCAGGGGAGAGGGTGTAAGTCTCCTACTGATAGTGCTGTTTGCTTAGGGCAGCTCCCTTTACAGTAACTGTCAGGAAGCAAGTGGATGTGAAACATGTTGATGTGCGACAAGACATGTAAGTGTGTGTGTGTGTGTGTGTGTGTGTGTTTGTGTGTGTGTGTGTGTCTGTGTTTGTGTGTGTGTGTGTGTGTGTGTGTGGGTGTGGGTGTGGGTGTGGGTGTGGGTGTGGGTGTGGGTGTGGGTGTGGGTGTGTGTGTGTGTGTGTGTGTGGGTGTGGGTGTGGGTGTGGGTGTGGGTGTGGGTGTGGGTGTGTGTGTGTGTGGGTGTGGGTGTGGGTGTGGGTGTGGGTGTGGGTGTGGGTGTGTGTGTGTGTGTGTGTGGGTGTGTGTGTGGGTGTGGGTGTGGGTGTGGGTGTGGGTGTGGGTGTGTGTGTGTCTGTCTTGGGCAACTGTCACTTGTTAGCCCAGAGTAAGAGGACATGATGCCACTAGTCACTCACAAACACCTGCACCTCCCGCCACTTATAACCATTTATTTCCCTGAATACATCAAAATAGTCTTGTGTCAAACCAGGTTTAATGCTTTGACCCTTTGACCCTTTGACCCTTTGACCCCTGCAGGGTGAGCCTGGGAATCGTGGTCAGCCAGGACGTGAGGGATCAGCTGGGCCAAACGGAGATCCGGTAAGAACTGAACCACCGAGTCAGTTGACCAAGTCAGTTAATTTCGAGAGAAAAGACCTAAGCTTTCCTTCAGTTGCCGCGGAACCTCACATCGACTCTTCCTCCTCAGTCATTGGCATAGAATTTGTGTAGCTCTAAACACGTGCTTAACATTTTTTTTTACTAGAGCCTGTGTTTTGCCTTTATTCCATAGTGTGTTTTTACATTTGGGGGGAGCACATTCACCACTACTGTAATTTTTTTTACTTTTGTCTTGGGAATGACCATACTAAGACTCACTTTCCAGCGTTTCTTACCTCCCCTAACACCTACTTAGCTACTCCTACTGACTAACGAATATAGTATGAAGGTCAGCAGGTTTGACCTCCGTCTAAAGGCATCCCCCCAGCCCCTACGACCCCCAAACCCCCTTACTGACAAGGTCAGAGAAACCCTTTGGCAAGGTCGCCAGGCAGGAAAAGAACAAAGCGCCGCCTTCCAGATAAGAAATAAGACTCATCTCATTGGGCTTTAGTGACAGGACAGAAAAGGACTGGATTTATGAGTCCTCTCAGCAGGGCCAGAAGGACCCCAGATGGGCTGCATTATCCCCAGTAGAGTGGACCCTCTGCAGTAAGACAGGGGATAAAGTTATGATATTGTGAACTGTTTGCTGGTCAGAGGCCTGGATAACATTAGTTTTATGCAGTCCCTTTGCTCAGTGGCAGAGGCTATGCTAGTGGAGCTTACAGCTTATACGCTAATGTCAACCTGGAAGTTCAGTCAAGGACGTGAAGCAGTTTTTAGCAAAAGCCAAATGAAAGTGTCGAGATGCTAAATGTTAATCCTGTTGTGAGCAAACTTGTCAGTCCTTCGCAAAATAAAAGCGATTAAAGTAATCAATGAAACAAGTTTCAGCATTTGCCACCGTCACCTTTGTGGGTAACACTAAGTTGAGCAAATGCGAACTGAAGCACCAAACCTATAGCCAAGGCTGTTGGATAAGGTGGTGCTGGCTATGTCACCCAGCGGAATCCCAAGATTAGTTCAGTGCTAACAAACTTTTCTTCTATGTACGTGTAGAGGCATTGAAGCTAAGAATGGATTTGAATATAAGCAAAGACACAGCCATTACACTGTCCAGCCACTAAAAGCAAGCTGCTAAGCTATGACCTATCATCCTCCACCCTTCACAGCCGTTGCTCTAGAAGCTACGCTGTGTGTCTCAAACAACCGGTCCAGCTTTTGCTGAACTGTGAGGTGATTTAGCACAGTGAGTCAGCTTAGATGGCGTGGGCTGTTCTACCTCATAGGGTAGCTGATGCACCAAGCACCTCTGTCCACAGCTGCATGTGCACTGCATAGTGTTATGTGATCTTTACAAGTAAGGCTTGGCCCGCCTCCAGATGTTTGGTTTCATAGCACTGCTCTTCGTGTGCGTCGCTCTTTGCCATAGTTTACATGTAGAAATCGCTCTTTGGGGTCTAGCCAGACCAGCCTTTGACGAAGAGAGAAAGTCTTTTTTCTTAAATTCTTTCTTTTTTTTTTCTTTTGTTATTGGCAGCAAGTTTTTTCCAGTAGGAGTGGGCGTATGACTTGCCCTGCTTCCCAAAGAAATGGAAATATGGAGAAGTCCGTTAATTCATCAGAAAGGCTAATGTTCTTTCCAAACCTCCATTTTGCTTATGCAATTCTTCCATGTTTCAGATGTCCCTTATGGTTAAATTAGGCATAAAATGAAAATAAACATCATATTTCCCTCCTTCTGTGTTACTCACTCTCACCATAGGTCTATTCAGAGTCCCTGACTCAAGACTGTGAAAAAAGGGGGAAAGAATAATTAACCATAGTATCGGTTTTGTTTCCTTTAAATGTTTTGAACTTTGGGGTTTTAATTAGACCTGAATGGATAGCAGTGTTCTCCATTCCCTGTCGTAATTCTCTGAAGTCATATAAACACTCTCAGGAATTTGAAAGCGATTAGATATCTACCCCTTTGCTTAGATTAGCTTTGATTAGATATCTACCCGACTGCACTCTGGCAATGTCTGTTCTCATGATACATTCTTGGCATTAACAAATACAAAACAAACAAAACATACAACAAGATAGAAGCACATTTTCAGATATGGTATTTAAGTTGAATTTTAATAATGTTGTTTCACGTGTAGGGTGAGCCTGGTCGCGCAGGATTGCTGGGTTACCGTGGAGACGAGGGACCAGCAGGGCCAGAGGTGAGGATGTGCATACAAGCCTGCTTACTGTCCTCTGTGATTTACAATATGCTCAGATAAACAGTGACAGGCTGCCTCCCTCTTACCGCCTAAGTTGGATTACTTGCGCTATAAACTACACTTCCCATCTATCTTCCTCTCGCATTAGGGACTTAAAGGGCCCCCAGGCATCAAAGGATCTCCAGGAGACAGGGGCCTTATGGGTGAGAGGGTGAGTTGATCCCAGTAACTGTCTTCCCCTGTCCAAACCTTAGTGTGCATCTCCTCACTCCAAGCCTAGTAGGTTTCTGCAAAGGTTGGTGGGATGCTGGAGTGGTTTATTCAGCTGTTGATGTTGAGGGAGTCTGTAAATGCCCAACAGAAGGGAGAAATATTAAGCATACTAAATAAAGTGGATTAACACTGTTTCCTGACTTCAGGGACAAGATGGTGCCCCTGGTAACGGAACTGCAGGATGTCATGGATTCCAGGTAGACATCATGGCCAGTGCTGAATAGATGTGGGGTTTTTTTTGTCAGAGTTTTTGAGAAGCATTGAATAAGCATTTCATTATTATTTCTGTTTTTAGGGTTATCCTGGGCCAAGAGGTGATGCAGGACAGCC
Source organism: Sprattus sprattus (assembly GCF_963457725.1). Taxonomy (NCBI): domain Eukaryota; kingdom Metazoa; phylum Chordata; class Actinopteri; order Clupeiformes; family Clupeidae; genus Sprattus; species Sprattus sprattus. The sequence goes on along the minus strand of NC_137922.1, from coordinate 53,377,441 downwards.
GGTATGTATAGTGTACACAGCACTTGTGTTTTTTCACTGAATTTGTGAGGTTATTGTACTAAAAAATAAACTAAATTGAGTCTAGTTTCTAGTTGAAGTGAGAATGAGAGAATTACCCGATGTAAACCATGCTGAAATGAACCTGTATCTCACCTGTACACGTGAAGATGTAAGCCAATCAGGTTCAGTCAGGAGACACTGGCCTCAGCACATTGGGTCACTCTTAGCGGCCTATTTGGAAGGGAACCAATCATCAGCCAGACGCCCTCATGCTGCAGTGTTTATAACAATGAGTTATAAACAATGAGTCCACTTACAGCTGCAGCAGCTAGCTAGGAGAATTTTTTCCACTTTCGCCTACCCTTGCACCACCTAATTTTAACATACAAGGGTTTCAGTTATCAGACTCTGTCATCATAATCATTACTACATCTTTAATAAAACTTCCCAAAGAGCTGTCATAGCTTAGGTAAAGAAATGAACCATGTGATTTATGTTTGTGTTACTAACACAGCACTGAGTCAGACAACTCTTGTCTAGGTTCCTAATGAAGTAATAAGTCATATGACTCATGTATGCGTGTTGAGCCATGTTTTTTTAAGGCAAAGATGAGGGCCATGTTTCTCTGGTAGCAGATGTTAGCTCCTGTGCTGTGATATGCTTATATGGATTTATGATGGGGTGTGCTGGCTCACTCTCAAAGGGTGCAAACCATCTATATCGGGCCCAGTGGTGATGATGTGTGTGCTATGACTTGGAACACCTTCCCATTCCCGTTTGCCTCTTTCTCCAGGGAGGCATTGGCACCCCCGGGCCCAAGGGAGACGATGGAGATCCCGGAGACCCAGGAGATGATGTGAGTCTGTTTGGAAGTTCATGGAAATTTGTGAGGTTTTATGACTCATCCTCGCCCTCTCTCCCCCCTCAGTCTCTCTCTCTCTCTTTCTCCCTGCTCTCTCTCTCTCTCTCTCTCTCTCCCTCTCTCTCTCCCTCTCTCCCCTCAGTCTCTCTCTCTCTCTTTCTCCCTGCTCTCTCTCTCTCTCTCTCTCTCTCTTTCTCCCTGCTCTCTCTCTCCCTGCTCTCTCTCTCTCTCTCTCTTTCTCCCTGCTCTCTCTCTCCCTCTCTCTCTATCTCTCTCTCTTTCACACAGTCTTTCACAATTCACCTTCTCTCTTACTCTCTCTCTGTTCTCTCTCTCGCCTCCATCTTCTCACACTCCCTGATTTTTATCTCCTGTCTGGCTCTGGCTGTCTTTTCCTCCCTCTCTTCCTCTGTCCTGTGAAATGCAGTCTTATCGGGTCTGTTTGCATCTCTGTTTCACATCGCAGAGCATTCATGCACATATGAAATGCAACAAAGCACAGAAAAGAAGGTCAGACATGTTGCCTCAACAGCTCTCCTCTCATGTGAAGATGTCAGGTCGAGCTGTGAACACATGCAGCTGTGTGTATTCCGTTGCCATGGACGCAAGGAAGTTGGGGTCAGAGTGTATGCGAGGCATTTTTTTATGACTCCATTATCTGTAGGACACTTTACTTGTGGATTTTAAAGGACTTTCAAAGTAACCAGAAAGGTCTCTTGCTTAATGAGGGTATGAGAAAGAAATAGGCATAGTCCTGGCTGGGTATTGTTTTTTTTTACCAACCTAGATTGTTTGTTTGTGTTCACTTATTGTAGAGATCTTCTGAACAAAATGGAGGACAAAATATGAACTTCAATGCAATTGTAGATCTCTGCATTGAGAGAACATCTTCACAGAGCCCTCTTTGTGCTCTCCCCATAATGTGAGCAGTTTTAGGATCCATCTTTGCCAAGAATTTAAGGGCAAAAATGTTCGGCTGGTCCGGAACTGGTAATAATTCCTACACACTGAAGACTGAAAACAACACTAGTAGCGTTCCATGTGTGTGTGTCTCTCTCTTTACTTACTTTATTAAGTTGCAAATGAGCAAGTCTTGAATTAATTAAGTCAAGCCACACAAGTCGTATGTGCGCACAGTCTGTGTTGTAAGACATCCATGTGGAGGTTTTGTCAAATGAGCTGTTTTAGTTCTGTTGATTTTAAGAGGATGGGTGCAGTCAATTTTCAATTAGAATTGCAAACAAATATGTAAACAGAACAGGATCATGTTTGTCGGACCTCGTTGTCTGTTTATAGTGTGACTACCTTAAAAAAAATCAACGATAAAGCTCAAGGAAGCAAACAGAGATCAACTATCCGATAGAGCGAATCAGCGGTGCTCGGACAGTCGGACCTCTTTCTTGAAAAGCTCCACACGTTTTTTATTTAGAAAGACTTGTTCTCTCAATTAATTGTTGTTACCATTTCGAATTTTATATGTTTTTTGCCGGATGCATTTGGCTACCTCCATCGTTTCAGCACAGACAAAATGGCAAGCGCCCTTAGAGTTACTTGATATGTTGAGGTGATGGGTGTGGTCCAATGTTTTAGTGGTTTTCAAAGTTGGTTCTAAGAGCAAAAGAAGCATTTCTGGCAGTGGGTTTGCTCAAAACCAACCAGACACTTTGTTGTTGTCATGTATGGTGTATGTGATTAATGTCTGCAGAATGCTGTGTTTGTATCCTCAGAAACTTACCATAGTATTGTATAGAAATATATGCTATGCTTGATTATACTTCATTGCTATGCTTGGACATACTTGAGATAAAGGTATTTGAACACAGGGCCTGATTAACTTAATATACCAAGCATAGGCATTGTTCAGGGAGGTTTGTCGGTGGAAATCAATGGAAGTCAATCTCAAAACAATAGTGTCTAACTGGAAATCGGTGGAAAAATGGGCTGCATGGGGTGTATGCAAAAAGTAGTACCTTATAGACGCCTGGGAATGACCTTTTATACATGTAAAGCTGCAGAATTGTTTTTTTTGGTAGTATGGTCTTACATCTTGAGAACTGGCAAGTTACCAGAGTGAGACTAGGATATGTTCAGTTACCCTTATAAACCTTACCTTGGTTGAAGTTATTGTTCTGCCAAAGTTAAAAGTGTTAAATGTCACTTTTGGAGTTATCATACATTTTGTTAAGTTGCAGCCATATGCAAAAATATAAGGGCCAAAATGTTCAGCTGGTCCAGAAATGGTAAAAATGTCTACACACTGAAAACAACACCAGTAGCGTTCCATATAGTGTGTGTCTTTCTTTACTTCTTTAAGTTGCAAATGAGCAATTCATGATATGGCAGAATTAATTAAACTGAAAACTTCTCACACAAGTCGTATGTGCGCACAGTCTGTGTTGTAAGACATCCATGTGGAGGTTTTGTAAAAATTAGCTGTTTTAGTTCTATCGATTTTAAGAGAATGGGAGCCGTCCATTTTTAATTAGAATTGCAAACAAATATGTAAACAGAACAGGATCATGTTTGTCTGTCTCGTTGTCTGTTTATAGTTTATAGCTTGTCTATGGCTCCGCCACATTGGTCAGGGAGGTTTGTCGGTGGAAATCAATGGAAGTCAATCTCAAAACATTAGTGTCTAACTGGAAATCGTTGGAAAAATGGGCTGCATGTGGTGTATACAAAAGGTTTTACTTATAAACTCCTGGGAATGACCTTTTATACATGTAAAACTGCAGAATCGTTTTTTTTTGTGATATGGAAGAGAACTGGTTACCAGAGTGAGGCCAGGATACGTTCAGTTACCCTTATAAACATTACCTAAGTTGAAGTTATTGTTCTGCCAAAGTTGATAGTGTTAAATGTCACTTTTAGAGTTATCAAACATTTTGTTAAGTTGCAGCCATGTGCAAAAAAATTCAACTTAATTTTTTCCTTCTTCAATGAACACTCAATACCCCAGAGAGACAAAGCAAACAGTCAACATGGCAGACGCATGAACGTATCCCACCCAATAGACTTTAGCAGGCAATTATTGACACTGCCCTATAACCAATGATGTCACATCCTGTAGATGGTAACTCTACTATTATGATGTCACAATCCTAAGAGGCTCCAGGACCCTTTCAAGTATGTGACCCAGACAGGAACTCAACCTGCTGACCCATATTATGCCTTCCAAGAGGGGTGTTGCACCGTTAAGTTGAGCCTTTTGATCTCTTATGCATTACAGATGCTGTGATAGCTGTGTGATTAGGTAACACAACACATGTTTTTCTTTAGGAAATAATCTCTTTTAGCCAGTTATGCAGAATACATTTTAGTCAGATGAATACAATATTATAGCAACACGGACCTCTGGGAGCCAATTTGGAGACATTTCTGACATCCAGTCCGCAAAAATGCTCATTCGTGATTAGCTTCACTTGTCGAGTTCCAAAGGAACCAGCCAAACCACTGCCCTTTGGTGGCTGTGGGAAATGTTTGATGTGTTTTTTTCGTCCCTTGTATCCTGTTTTTGTTCTGCATCACAAGCATTCTCCGATTTTCCCCTTAAAATAGACAGAAGCGAGATCTTTCTAGATCTGAGGGGCATTCGTTTGCTTACACTTTCCTCACTCCACATCTGTGTCACTCAAGGCGACGTGATGAAGACAGTATTGTTTTCGGCAAGGGGAAAGTAAAAACATGTGACTGCGCACAGATCTAAAGACCTTTCCACATGTTTCAAAGTCAGAGCACAGAAGGTTTACAAATGGCAACCAACAAAAAAAAATGTAAAGTGCATTAAAAAAAAAGCGCATGAAAAGTCAAATGCGAAGGATTTCAAAAACATAAAGCCATTTACAACTGAATAGCCTCATTTTCTGTTTTGTGAGTCACCCCAATTACAGTAATGCGCTCTGGTCTTTATCATTCCTCATTGTGTATGCTTCTAAACTGTTCTGGAGCATGTTTTTAGTCTAGTGCAGTTGGGGCTCACTGTACCATGTTTCCCAAACGGTGCATTTTCACACTTACAACAAACACACAATTCTTTTTTTCTCTGCGAATGTTTAATTGGGAAACAATTGATAATAAATCTGGTTTGTTTTTACAACTGTGTGTTAAAAGCCCCATGTTCTCTGCCCATGTGGGTTTTCGTGCGGTGGCATTACCTCCAAACTCTGAGCCCACCCAGCCCGCTGAATACCCCCCCACTCCAACCCAACGATCAGGAGAAGCCTCGTGCGGGAAAGATTAAGAAATGTATCCACCTCATTATTAGCGGAGCATGAAAAATTAAAATGGCTGCTGCAAAGGCCTGTTCAAACAAACAGGCTAATGAAAAGTGGCTGCTGCTAAGACTGAGAACATAATCAAGCTGTGTTTCGTTCCTTGCTGCTACACATGGTCCTTGACTTCATGTCGTGCACCTCGTCTGCTTAGGGTTTCAACACTCCATTCGTTTGGTCTTTTTTGGGGGGGGGCTGTCTGATTTGTTTTAAATCATTTCAGTGACAGGCTTGCAAGTTATTGTGAAATTTACAACGGTCAAACTAAGGAGATCATTAGCATGATAAGCTATGCTATGGGCTAATACCCCATACCCCCCGCCCCCCCTCTCAAGTATTGGCCCCTCACTTTAAGCCTTGTACCATATGAAGCATATCTCCTCGTTTTGGTTTGATTGTTCAGCATGATAAACACGATTGCTCTTGTTCTGGAGTTCTTGTTTGCCTTGTACACGCTACATCTGCGCCTCTTACACATATTACTGTTTCAGTGACAGTATCAGAATTTGTTTTTAGTTTTGATGATTTAGGATGCCTTTAGTTTCCCATTTTTCTCCCCACAGACTGTTGCCTCAACATTATTTATTGTTTTTGTGTTTAAGGTACTTTTTACTTGTCATTGCAAATTAAGGTAGCAATATTCAGCTATGAAAAATCTGTGTATTTACTTAATTTGAACCAGTGTTCTGGGCAGGAAGCAATTACCTGCCCCTATTCCAAGTCTAGATAGACTATGTCGTTTGTGGACAACTTCTAATTTACAGTGTCTATTCTTCACCTGTCGCATCTGTCCTTCGCAATGACTCTATGCTGTTAGAGGGGGTATTCCCCTGATACTGTGTTTGATGTGTGAACTGAGAAGGTTTACAGAGCACCCAAGCCAGGGCCTCTCACCCACATCTGGAGCAGATGGCCCGAGAAGGTGCTGTTTGTGTGTGTATGTGTGTGTGTGTGTGTGTGTGTGTGTGTGTGTGTGTGTGTGTGTGTGTGTGTGTGTGTGGGTGTATGAGTGTGTGTGTCCTAGTGGCCAACCTCTTCACAAGTTGGGGATTGTAATGACATTCTCCCATAAACAACTGATGTGTTCTCATGTCCCACCTCTACGCCACATAGGCCCCATTCCCCCTGAACCCGCCTACAGCGGCTTAACCTCAGTCTGAGATCCATCAGCACAATTAGACTGAGTCCAAACAATGATGCCATTCCACCCAAGGATCTACCCATCCCTCTAGAGAACTTGGGGGGGGGGGGGGCTGTGTTTTATGTATGACACTCTGTGTGCGCTTTGAAGTGTGGAATTTGAACGTAATTGAAGCAGCATGGCGGAGCCCTCTCTTCTTCTTTTTTTTTTATAGGCGACCAGGTGGTTGACATTACCCTTCGCAGGCGCGACCGTAACCTGTACTGCCTCCGCCCCATAGCCCCACTGTATGTGCTCAGCCGCTGGGATGCCGTGCCTAGATTAGGTCATTAGAGGACATAATGCATGGCGGACGCCAGAGGCGTTTGGGTTTCAAAGAGATGGGGTCTTGCACCGTCACTAATCACGCATGTGTTATGTTGTGCGTTGTGTCTAATAGAACAACCAGGGAGGACCCCCCGGAGCCAACGGAGCGAAAGGGCACAGAGGGCCAGAGGGCAACGGGGTAAGTATGCCAAGCCCCGGTCACAACCCCTGGATGTGTTTATGACAGCACTCTGCAAGTCTTGCGTGACAGTTTGTTGGGCCCTGATAAAACCTCCAGGCCCCACACCACTCAAAGTATAGCATCGGTAAGGGTTCTAAGAACAATCTTGAATGTCTGTTGATGGAACCTACACAAGTTCTCCCGTGAGGTCAAGCTAAAGAGCACTGTTCAGAACAATCGAAACAAAAAGACCCTTACTTGAAACCAGATTTACCTCTTCTTTGCAAGAGTGCACCTTGGTATTTCAGAAGATCTTGATAGTGGATTAACAGTGGTTAAAATTACCCTCCCCATGGTATCACTGATAATTGGTAAGTTATATAGGTCAATATAAAAAGTCAATGGAGTCATATCTCAAATAGGCATGAAGCAGATGGCAGGAACCACAGCTGAGCAACAGAAAGAGGGGAGCAGCACGAAGGGCAAGAGTGCGGAGGAGAAGAAGAAGAAGAAGAAGGAAAAGGCTAAGACAAGAGAAAAGAAAAGATGGCAGATTGTGCTGCATTAAACAGCTAATTGAAAGCCCCTGACCAAACCGGCTGCCACCATACCGCTGCCGAGGGGATGAGTCAGGGTGCATACTTTGTAGTCTCGCCTGTGATAAACAGCCTCTCTCTGAGTTATAGGCATGTGGGAAGGAGGCCTGAGTCCAGGGTGCAATTTAGTGAAGCGACGGTCTCCCACTGGACTCTCTCCAGGGGAGGAGGAGTCTTCCTTGACAGGCCACAAGTATGCTCTTATTTGGCCTGAGCTCGGTACGCCAGTGGCTCTACACAGGGCCAACGCTAATTCCACACTCTTTCCAACAACGCAACAAACAAATGACACTGCATGACTTTGTTTGTTTGTTTTGACTCCAGAGGTAGACTCCAAAGATGTAATTAAAAAAGACGGTTTGTCAATGAGGTCTTGCCACAGTTTGCTTTTGTTGTTCCAGTAAGTCATGGGGTGTTTTTTTTTTGCCTGATGTGTTTGTCTGAATGTCTGATTTTCAGGGCCCTCCCGGTCCACCTGGGCCTCCTGGACCTGACGTAAGTGAAGAGTATTTTTTTCCACATCACAGTGAGGCACCATACATTCTGAGAAAAAAAAGTGTGTGTTTCTAGGTTCCCTAAAAAGTGTGTGTTCTAGGTTCTCTAAAAAAAAATCAAATTGTGATTTTTAGGATGCTTTCAGTGTGAATCAAACCTCCACAGCTCAAAAATAAGTGTAAACATAGTATCTCATTCTTATCTCTCTTCTTCATTAAAAAAGTAGAATCTCTGATGTTTCCTCTAGCCAGTGGCAGGCAAAATAACCCCCTTTAATCCTGAGTGTGGTCAGCGGAGCAGGATGAAGGCTCTGTGTCTGATATAGAACAGCTGTAGTCTAAGCATTCCTCCAAAGCATTTTACGAGCAAGCCCCTGTAGCGGAAAAAAGAGTCCCATCTGCCAGATGAAACATTGCAACACTGCAGATATGCAACCATGTTAAGGCCGCGGCATCTCAGGCCGTGAGTCTTCCTGCGTGGGAACATCCCTTGGACAGAGAAACAAAATGTGTCAGCTTAAAAACATACATAGTGTAAATCATATCAGAGAGCTTTTTTGCTAAGCTGCGAGGATCTCTCTCTCTCTCTCTCTCTCTCTCTCTCTCTCTCTCTATCTCTCTCTCTCTCTCTCTCTCTCTCTCTTTCTGCATGATGGTGTATAGGGATGCATTGTACTGTGACTTCCCAGGAGAATCACAGACAAACACACCATTCCCAGGGGTTGACATTGATAGGCTTTAGCGTCTTTTAGTTTTTTGCATGACAGATGTCATCTAACATCTAACACATGCACACATTTTTGAAAGAGAGAACAAACATTCTCCTACAAATAATTGTAAATAACTTTTTATTCAGTTACGCAACTACTGAGCTTGTAAGAGCATTTTGTAGAAAGACGGCAATGAGATTGTGCAGGAGAGACAAATATACCACACGCCGTAGTATAGTTCACAATTACGGTATGCCATAATAAAACATAAATGCATGTCATTCTCCAACCTGTTGTTGCAGGACTGCGAGATCCTGGACATCATAATGAGAATGTGCTGTAAGTACTCCCCCTTTCATGTTCACATGCATAACACTAAGAGCAGGTTGAGATGTTGGACGCTGGTCTGGCTATCTAAGGATAAGGATATCTTCATTTTGTCTGGCAAGATCTCTATCACTTCTGATGCACGACAGATGGAGATTATCAATTTGCAGTCTCGCCAAAAGACAGTGTTCTGCATCCTGACTCCAATCAACCTGTTAGCTGTATGTAATTGAATAACAATAATTTGACAGTCACAAGAGTGAACATGAGGGTGGGGCACATCCCTTCAGTGCTCATGGGTCTAGGTGGTTTTAGTGAAAGGATGTGAGCGCAGCTGGTAGGTTTCTGTGTGGGTAATGAGAAAGCCAGTCCTGCAGGGCGCTGACACAACACCAGAGCTGAAAACCTTCTCTGACTGCTGCAGCCTCCACTGGCTTGAGACACAGCTTTTTACCAAACACACAAAGCAGATGAAACCTTATGGAAGACATGACATTGACATTGGCCAGAGGAGAGGCAGGGCAAGAACATAGGATGAAAGTGAAATGTGCTTTTGAGGATTTAAGGGGCACCAGCATATGTTGTTTTGGAGTGTGTAAGTATTGTGTAAGTGAAGGTAGATAGTAAAATAACTGACTGTTGAGTTATTATAATGCGCAAGTTACATTGCTACTGTGAACTTACGACATTCATTCACCGGACTCGTGGGGAAAGCTAGGTCCAGCATTCCGAGCCAGGTAGCTTTCCGAAAAAATAGGCCAAGCACAGCTTACCGTGACCACTGGAAGGATCCGGCACTGTCTCGGAAAAAAAGTTTCCAACTTAAATCATTTTCTTTGAAATTACCTTAAAAACAAACCTTTACATGGGCCAGAGTCTACATTCATTGCAATAACGTATTTGTAACATTGCTCGCATGTGCTGGTTGTTGATAATTTGCCAGAGGAATGGAAAATCTAATGTCTCTGTTCTTTTTTTCCTTCCTCTTCCTCTTTCTCTGCTCCCAGCTTGTTGTGGTGAGTCATTTTTTCCTATAGTTCTTTTTAAACTTTGTAAACAGGAATGCCTTTAAAAGCATTTGGTTTGTCCCATCTGTGTAACAGATAAGTGTGGTGAAATAAATGTGTGTGGTCTGCTCAACTCAACTCTTTTTTCATCATCACACAGAGTGCAAGTGCGGCCCTGTGGACCTCACCTTCATCGTGGACAGCTCAGAGAGTATTGGCTCCTCCAACTTTGCCCTCGCTAAGGACTTCATCGTAACAGTCATCGACAGGCTGACGAAAGACCAGAGAGTTTTGGTGAGTGGTGCTGATGAGCATAGGACTCACTGCACTCATCAGGCAGTGCTTTAGGAAATAGTTTTTCTGCAGGTCAGATGGATTTTGTGAGGTGATGTGTGAATTTTTTAATGAAAGTGTCCAAAGGCAGTTTGACATACAGGCTAGAGTCTCAACACAAAAAGTCTTGTACTGCCACAGTTCAACAGTTGTACAATCAACTCAGTCCCTTTTTGCCTGTCAATCAACTCAGTCCCTTTTTACCTGTCAATCAACTCAGACCCTTTTTACCTGTCAATCAACTCAGTCCCTTTTTGCCTGTCAATCAACTCAGTCCCTTTTTACCTGTCAATCAACTCAGACCCTTTTTATCTGTCAATTTGGGTCTTGCTCTGTGTTCTCTCCATATAAAATCATTCTATTCCAAAGGTTACACGTAATCACCAGTGTCAATATGTCACTTTCTTCTTGTCCATCACCTCATTTTCCTGCAGTTTGATGGTGCAGAATCCAACCTCGGTGTGGTCCAGTACAGTGGATCAAAAGCACAGGAGGTTATCAAACTGGGTGCTAGCGCTGTAAATAGACGCTCTATGTCCGATTTCAAGCAGTAAGTTGGAAATGGAAATTACAGAAAATTTGAAATGGTCTTAAAACTGTTCTTATTTGTATACACTTATACTCTTGCATGCACGTGCGCATATTTTACAAAACGATCAAAGATTAATGACTGGCCTGAAAATGACTACCTTTTCTTCAGGGCCGTGAAAGACTTGAGGTGGCTAGCAGAGGCAACCTACACTGGGGAGGCCCTGGAATATTCCCTTACCAACCTGATCCAACCCGACGTTAAGAAAAACTCCGTGGTCATTGTCCTCACCGACGGCCGCTCTGACATCATCCGAGACAAAACGCCTATGACGGTGCTCTGCAACAAAGGCATCAGGGTAGGACAGTATTTAAATGTGTATACATATGCTTTGAAAGTGCATGTATCATCTGAAATGCTAGTATTGATTACTACCAAATAGCTAACTACATCGACATGTGGTCCCTGATATGCTATGCTATGTTATTTTATGCTATGCTATGCTATTCTATACTATTCTATGCAATGCTATTCAATACTATACTACACCGCCCTGCTCCTCTCTCATGAACTGTGCTGTACTGGACTACACTCTACTGCCCTACACTACACTATACTTTACTGTACTACACTTCACTGGACTACAATATATACTATGCCATACCATAATATACTATAGGCCTATTATACCATAGGTCTATTATACCACTTCTTCAGTAACACTTACTATACCAGTATGGGAGTATAATGTGTAACATTCTACAAAGTCATTAGAGAGGGAGTTGATCATCCTTCCTTTCACAAACTAGCTATGCCATGAATGGGTATTTCACACTGTTCTACTTCAGCAATACACCACCAAAAAACCTCTTCTGAGAATACCGGAGTTTGGTGTTAATGTGGGTCGCTCTCTCACAGGTTGGCGGACTGGGAATCAAGGATTATTCAGGCAGAATGCCCAACCAGGAGCAACTGGAGGATGTGGCCTGTAAGGCTGACAAACAGAAGCCTGGGTTCTCATTCGTGCTCGACAACTTTGCCGAGCTCCTGGATGACACTTTCCTGCAGAATCTCACAGCGAATATTTGCCAAGGTAGGAAGTGCTTACTGGAAAACATTTATTTAACTATTTCTGTGGGATCAACTTCAGGAAAATACAGCTTATCTTTGTTTCCTTTCCTTTCTCCTACAGATAAGAAGTGTCCTGATTACAGATGTCCGAGTAAGTACTGCTGTCATCACCATTAATGTTTGCTTATCATCTAAAGACTGTTTACTTCTACTTCTCCATTATTTTCGTGTTAAATGCCCAAAAATATATTTGTTTGTATTTGAACCCTTATTCTGATTTATACCATTGGCAAAGGATGTACTAGTATCATTAAAACTATTACGAGCAAGGCATTAATCAGATACAGACATCAACAAAGCAGCAGTAGTAGTAGAAGTAGTAATCGTATAGTAGTGGTAGTAGTAGGAGGAGTATTCATAATAATTTATCCCCGTCATAATAAAAGACTAATTGTTGATCTTTGGTTTGACATGACACAGTCTCATTTGACACGGCCACTGACATTGGCATACTGATGGACAGCTCAGCCAGTGTGGGTACCAAGAACTACGACTTGACCAAGAAATTCGTCAAGCGGCTCGCCGAGCGCTTCCTGACAACCGAGCAAGCGTCGGGGCAGGTCTCGGTGCGCGTGGCCGTGGGCGATTACGGCCGTGAGGCGCGTCTCAGCGACTTCACAGGCAACCTGACGCAGGTGATCAGGCGCGTCGACGAGGCGGCCTTCGAGAACATGGGCACAGACGTGATGAGCGCCCTGGAGCAGGCCATCAGGCAGTTCCGGTCCGCCACCGGCGGGGGCCAGCGCGCCAAGAAGCTGTTGGTGTTCTCCGACGGCCGCTCGCAGGGCATCACCAGCGAACTGATCGCCCAGCGGGTGAAAGAGGTGGAGGCGGCGGGCATCAAGCTCTATGTGCTGTCCGTGGGCAGTCAGGTGAACGAGGCCAACCTCCGTGACATGGTCAGCCGGGGTCGCACCTACGACGTGGCCTACGCCCACCGCCACCTGTTCCGCGCCTCCGATTACAGCTCTCTCCTCAGGGGAGTGTTCTACCAAACTGTCTCCCGTAAAATCTCTGTGAACATCTGAGGGGGGGGGGCGTGTTCGGAGCCTAGGAAACAAGTTGATTGGTTATTGGGTGGGTTTCAAAAGAGAGGGAGTTTTCAAAAAGGGAAAAGAAAATGTGGGTGGGTTGGTTGAATATTAAGAGCTTCAAGTGTTAGAGCTGTGATACTGAATTCCTAATAAAAGAAAAAAGGAACGTGTAGGAGTATTTGCATTACATTGTCAGTTTTATTTCAAACGGCAAAGAATGATTGTGTGAACAGAAAAAAAAGAATGTTTTAGCTTAAGCAGTGAAAATTAGGTGCGTGTCCGAAGCACTCAACTGCATTTCAGGATATATAAAGAACCACAGTAATTATTATCTGTTATCACCTCCAGCTAGATGGAGTTTTTTCCCCCCTCTATCTGTCTGGGAGTTGAAACAGCATGATTCCAATGACTCCAAGAAGTGCATTGGCTATTAGCGTATATATGTTTAGCTTGTTTTATCAACACACGTCAAAAAGACACTTCATGTCCACCGAACGTTTATCTGTTTGCTGGTCAAGCCGGGAAAGGCTGTTCATGTCTTTCTTTTTGTTGACATTAAAATGATATCATTGCCCTGAAGTGAATGGAGTTTCAGCCTTCAAATCAAGTGCTGTTCAGAAAAATCCTGTACTTCACAGATGTGTACTTACAAATGTACACACAAATGTCTGACCCATCACCTACCGACACTTCTCACACACTTACAGATTCAATGCAGTTTAGCACACTAGGATTATGTGCCATAGTCTCAAAGTTTTCTTCAGGGATATGTTTGTCAAAGATATTTCCTGCTTTCCACGACTTTTCATTTGAACATGGTGCTATCTTTATTCGCTCAGGGTGACCTGAAGCTTGATTTTTTTTTATTTCTTTTTTTTTTTTTTAAAGCAGTGGCAAGTTTGTGTTAAAATCCTTGCAATACTTTTTCCAAAAAGATGTCTTTTTTACCACTAGGTTTGTGTAAAGCTTTATACACATCAGACATGTATTTTGAAAACAGCGATAGTGTTGCTGTAGAGGTATTTTCAATAAAGAATGCTTCACCCAAGGTCTTTGTCTCATCTCACTTGTGTTACCTGCTTGAAATTTAAACACTGCACATATTTGTCTGGAAAGGATGCTGCGATGTCACCATCTTGAAGGCCTAAGATGTCACTTGTGTATTCGTGGCACATTTCTTACAATATATAGAAATAATTTGAATGTACAAATAAAGGATGTTATGCTTATATTATGCCGTTACAGAGGTAATTTTTGGTAATTTTTTGAAATGCTTAATGAAGTACATTTCCTTTACAAAGGGAAACAACTCATTTGTAAACTCCCTACTTACACACAGAACAACATTTTAAGGAGAGAATTTGAAAACTGAAATAAGCCTATGGTGTCACTGGTGTAGTTGTGATATATTTCTAAACAGATAAAGGATTCCACCCTTCTCTTGTGCTTATGAGATAATTTATCATTATGGTACTTAATGAGGTCCATTGATAGAAAGAGGAACAAACGTCTTATGAACACCTCAACCACACAGACACACACACACACACACACACACACACATACAAATATGAACACACGCAGACACACTGCAGTTTATGTCCTGTCTACAAGATTAATGTGCAAACAAATCAACATGTTTTAGAATGATGCCATTAGAAGACTGATAAATGCAATGTGACAGTGTTGCGTTCCCTGCAAAACAGCTACTCAGCCAACAAGTGAAGCAATCCACACATGTAAACCTCCCAGCGAGAGAGAGTATTTTATAAACAATCTGGGAGTAATTCTTGCTCATGCCCAAATTTCAGTCCAGACTTTTTCGGTCATACCATGCATGCACGGCCCATATATTCGTTGGGTAAACGTCAGGCATAAAACCCTGCAAATGAAATGGTTTTATTGCTATATTATTAGGTAATAACAGCATACCTTGATGTTCAAAATGCATTAACTTGTGGCTATGATTTCTACTTTTGTGAATGACAGACAGTAGGTCCAAATTACAGGTGTGTTAACAATGTTTGCAAATTTCATCAACCCATTTTAAACAACATCATTTTGGCAGACCTCTTTACTTACCTGTTGTTCTGAGCAGCCCTCTTCACTTACCTGTTGTTCTGAGCAGAACTCTTCACTTACCTGTTGTTCTGAGCAGACCTCTCCACTGACCTGTTGTTCTGAGCAGACCTCTTTACTTACCTGTTGTTCTAAGCAGAACTCTTCACTTACCTGTGCAGAACTCTTCAATTACCTGTTGTTCTGAGCAGAACTCTTCACTTACCTGTTGTTCTGAGCAGAACTCTTCACTTACCTGTTGTTCTGAGCAGAACTCTTCACTAACCTGTTGTTCTGAGCAGAACTCTTCACTTACCTGTTGTTCTGAGCAGACCTCTTCACTTACCTGTTGTTCTGAGCAGACCTCTTCACTTACCTGTTGTTCTGAGCAGAACTCTTCACTTACCTGTTGTTCTGAGCAGAACTCTTCACTTACCTGTTGTTCTGAGCAGAACTCTTCACTTACCTGTTGTTCTGAGCAGAACTCTTCACTAACCTGTTGTTCTGAGCAGAACTCTTCACTTACCTGTTGTTCTGAGCAGAACTCTTCACTTACCTGTTGTTCTGAGCAGAACTCTTCACTAACCTGTTGTTCTGAGCAGAACTCTTCACTTACCTGTTGTTCTGAGCAGAACTCTTCACTTACCTGTTGTTCTGAGCAGACCTCTTCACTTACCTGTTGTTCTGAGCAGACCTCTTCACTTACCTGTTGTTCTGAGCAGAACTCTTCACTTGCCTGTTGTTCTGAGCAGACCTCTTCACTTACCTGTTGTTCTGAGCAGCCTCTGTTGTCACTGGTGCATCGTCACATAATTTAACCCCAGAGGTTCATTGATTGGAAGCATATGAATATGCACTTTCCACAGATCTCTCCTCCATCATCACTTCACATTACACCATTGTAAAAGCAAAAGGCAATGTCTTCTAACTACTTATCACTGTCAATTACCAATGTCCCAATCACTAACTAAGAGATGTAATTAGATCAGATCACTGCTCAAAGAAATCGTTGGTACTGTCCCAGAACTGAAGTTAAACCAGACTACTGCAGCCTTCCCCTCATTTTGCAACGTCCACAACCTAACTTGACAGCATTATTCAATTCCTACCAGGGCTAATTCAATTCAGTAACTTGATTTCCTTCAACATGCTACAGTAGCCATGCTGGGTTTTGAAAAGGCCTGAATGTATAACTATAAACTTGCTTGGTCATTTGCATGCTTGAGCTGTCAGTGGGATTAGCCCCTCGATTGTTCCATAGCAGCAGCCAGATCCACTTAGGAGTTAGGAGTTAATTGTGTGTAATTGTGTATAATCATGGAAGTGGCACCATTTCTGGTTAAGAAGTGTGTGTGTGTGTGTGTGTGTGTGTGTGTGTGTGTGTGTGTGTGTGTGTGCGTGTGTGCGTGTGTGTGTGTGTGTGTGTGTGTGTGTGTGTGTGTGTGTGTGTGTGTGCATAATTCACATTGACAGAATATGCTAAACTCGTTCCATCTGCCATGCCATGTGTGTTTACTGAAGAACTACATTAGACTAGAGGAATAAAGTGGGGTTACGTTCTGTTCTTGTACACCAGATGATACATGTAATTAGAGTGTTCTGACATACTTTTGTCTTGCAGGTCGTAACTGCATTAATATCTTACCTGCATAAATGGTGTCAATAGAAAATTGATTAAAAAGAAAATTGATTAAAAATCAATTGCTATTTAGAAAAAAAAAATTCTGATGCGGGCTGTTTTACCATTTGGGAGAGATATATTTTCAGATACACGTATTAAGCTTAAATTCAATCCAATTCGATTCAGTTTTATTGATTTGTATAGTGCCATCAACAATGAACTCGGTCTGAAGGCACTCTACAGAACCAAAGGTCTGAACCCCTCAAAGACCAAGTAGATGGAGGACCTACTTACTTGCTTACTTAAAAACAAAAAATACATTTAAAAAAGCATCTGTGCATTTAGTGGCCATATTCCCCAAATAGCACAGGAGACCATGTTTCCTTCCTCCCTCCAGAAACAATCTGCAGGTTCAACATCAAATCTTTTGGAGCTCCTTTGACAGTCAGCAACTGTCAGTGGTCTTCAAGGGCTCCAAAGAGTTTGAGAAACAAACCTTGTTGGTTCTTCATAGTTGGTTCTATGTGAGTTGAATCTCCAAAGGTTCTCCAGACAAGCCAAGGAACCTCTTTTTTTCTGGGCTTGTCTGGTTTCATACGAGGCTCTGAGCTTCTGCAGTTCTGCTCCTCATAACTGAATGAGGCACCTCGGTGTGTGAGGATGAAAATGAAACACTTTATTAACACAAACACATTATCATTCACCTCTCTACTCCCCTGTGCATCAGCTTTCATGTCAGCTCTCGCCATTTCTGTTAAGTTCGCTGTCATTGCACAAAACAGAGCTGGAAGACTCACTTCCAAAGTCTTATCTGTGTTTAGTCTTCTCTCAGAAATAAATTGGAGTTTTATGAGGCGTCTCTGAAGACATGTCATGGCAGTATAACACTACAATTCTGACTCTTGTCCCAAAAGAAGTCAGTGTTTCATATGCTTTTCTTTTAAAGTTCAGAGGGAAATGAATGCTGATCCACACCAACTGAAAACAGATAACATGTGGCTGTACTTTGCTGGTAAGGATGATGCTGCACCGCCTCCAGTGAGTCTGGCTTTACGGCCACACATTTTTTTTTTAATGGTGTTTCACCAAAGAAGCCTCTGCCTTTGTCAAAGTAAACAAAGTACTTAACACCAACAGCATGTCGTGAGAAATCATTACGTCGCACCGAGGAACTTTTGAAGGCCTCTCACGATTTCTTTTGGGGATTGACATTGAAGCTAGGATTACACTGCATGCTGCTCTGGATTTCCTATGTACTGTTTCATGCTAAGTTACAGCAAGTTTCAACTTTAAAAGGTACGTCATGTGTACGCCTACAAATTTCTCAAGAAACTGTTGTGAACTTCCAGAACAAGCAAGCGCCCCTTATTCCTGGCAGACATATGTGGTTGACTAAGGGCACAATTTCCTCCTTCCAGAGTCCCAAGGAAAGGGAGGTAGTGTTAAAAAATCTCCCCAGGATTAGATAGCTACTTGTTGACGCAGAGAGTGAAGCTGAAGCTAATAAAATCCACAAATCTGATATATGAAGTAAAGCCGGCAGGCCCGCTGGCAGAGAAAGAGCTAACTGAAGAAGGCTGCCAGCCTGAACGCCAGCCAGCCTCATCTTAAAGGCAGAGTTCACGCAAAAATGAAAAATCTTTCATTGCACACTCATCCTCAAGCCAGGACAACCCCATGTATTTATGTTTCTTTTTCCGTGGAATACAAAAGAAAGCAGCAAAGCTCTTGTTACTGTGGAAGTTAATGGTGATCATCTGCCAACCTGACAAGCAAACATTTTATGGGTGATTACTTGACATTGGGTCGAGAGCAGGCTTTTCAGTTTTGAGTGATGGTTGAAAGTAAACCAAAACATGCCAAAAATGACTGTATTTTATCAACAGCTATAACACCATACTTTTCAGTGATATGGGATTATGGTGAAAACTATTGTCAACATGACAACATGGGGTATTTAACGTGATGGGTACGTGCTTCAGTAGTTATAAACTCTGCCTTTGTGAGGTGAACATGATATGTGCCATTAGAGTGTGAAATTGAAAGTTATTACTAACATAACCCAGCTGCCTAACATGGAAGTTGGCATGGTGGAATATTTCAGGGCCAATGCAGTGGGACGCTCCTACAGTTGCCCCCAAAACCCCGCTCCCACCAAATCCGCCCTTGCCGTACACCCCAACCTCCCACAACCCCCCCCCCCCCCCCCCCCCCCGGTTATAACCGGCCAACCAGGCCCAAGCCATGGAAACTCTGCCTGTGTATGTCCATGAAGCCAAATTAGGAGGGGTAGGGGGAGAGTGAGAGTGAGGGAAGTGGTGGAGATTTTTAGGGAAAAGGGGGTGTTTGGGGGGTGGGGGGTATTGGCAAAGCACTGCGGGGCTAATGACTCCCAGCTGGCCCATCTGGTGCAGATTTCAGCCCTGGGATGGAAGGGGGGATATATGCACATGGTGCAGGATTATGGATGAGAGGAGCAGCGCAGCCGTGAGCTCCGAGGCAGGAAAGCCGAACAGGACGATGACCAGCTGATGCAGCTCGAGCTCAGCTATGGAGATAAAATGGGAGAGAGGGAAATGGAGGATATTCAAGGCTTTCCTACTTTTATTCAGGATGGCTGCGCACAAAAGACAGATGACCAACACGGGTCAGTAGGTGTAGGTGCCCAATGACTTGTGATATAAAGTCAAACTTCTTGTATCATAGGCTAATCCAGTTAAGCAAAGTGATATGTAGGTGTCTGTTATTTGCAAAGTTGGAAATCCAACTGCCATTCATCCCTGTTAGCTATGTTTAAAGTTTTCCAAGGTGACAACTCTTGAGTTTTGTATTACACTTGAGAACAGATTATTTCTCAATGGTAGTCGAGGAAAAAAAACTCACTGAATGTTTATAAAGCACACAAATCTTCAAACAGTTCATTACATTGCCAAGCTCTTACAATGCCAAGCTCCTCACTATTCCCCATTCAAACTCCAAGTCAATAGTAGTTTTCCTAGGAACCCCCAAACATGATGACCAGTGCGTCTCCAAAACACACACCACCCACCGCTCAACAGGCCACAACTTTGCCGAGCAACTCCCATCCCATCCAGTCCTTTCCACATCTCCTCATGGCGGGGGTGGGAGCTGCGGCCTCCATGCCCAGAGAGCACTGCTGTGGCAAAAGGGGGAGATCTGTGAGGTAGAGGAGGAGAGGGCTAGGCTGACCACAGCAGTGTATTTACACAAGTGACTCAATGGAAGCTTCGGTTCACTGTTCCACAGGCCTTCCTGTTCACAAAAGGCCGGCTCTTCTCCGTGGCTAGGGGCCGCCCGACGACGACGCACTGTTTTGGGCGACCGGTGAGACGCTCTTTCCACTTGAAAGCCAACAACCTTCCCAGGGCACTGAAAGAGGCCCACTGTGTGTTGCGGTAGGGTGGAGTGGGCAAGGGGCTTTTGCATCATTCTAATTTCTGGGTTTTGGTCAATGTCATGGGAAGCAGAATGGAGTGGCGGGTTGGGGATGTAGTGGAGGTGGTTTGAGGAGGGGAAGGGGGGGGGGTTGGATTTAGCCCGCACATGTTGAAAGCCCCAAATCCATCGCTGTCTCTACATCTAAGCGGAGAATGTACAGGGGTGAGTGACGTATGATGTATTTGCAAACAGAGCTGCGTTGAAAGGCCTTTGAAAAAATAAACCTCATCCACATGTGGCTTTCAGGTGCTGCTTACAGAGCAGGACTTGCTTCCATGCCTGATGAGCATTTGCATTGCAAGTCCAAAAGAGTTCTGTCACACTAGCTTTGGACGAAATAGCAGGAATGTCAGGGAAAATGGTGAGGGAAACTTGAGATTGTGGTGGTGGGGGGGGGGGGGGGGGGGGAATGCCGTGCAGGAGACGAGATGCTTGTGTTCCCCAGCTGTGCCTGTGTTCTTGAGTTACATGCGCAGACAGCGCTGGTTCTGCGTTTGCGTGCTGTAACACAAGCTCACAATGCAGCCTTGCGTCATGAGGGTCTCCACTAAATTGCAGAACGGGCGAAGCTGTCCTCATCACGAAGCAGTGATATGCTTGAAGGCTTTACAGACACGCTGGAAAGGAGGCCTGTCACCAGACAGCTTTTTAAGTCACGTTAGAATAGTTCACTAATACCAGATGGACTCTAATGACATTGTATGACATGATTGTTGTTCTCCTCCCCCCTTTTTTGTTATCTATATAATATGTGTATCCCCCTTTTATTTTCTGGTTTTATTTTATTTTATCTGTTTTTCCTTTTAGTAATGGTGCGATGTGGGTGGGTGGGCGGGTGGGGTCTGGGTTGTTATGTGTCTGTTGTCTGTTGTATGTTAAAAAACAATAAAAAGACTTTGATAAAAAAAAATTAAAAAAAGAATAGTTCACTAATACTACATATGGAGATGTTTGTGCAACCCTAAAGCGCAGCACTCAGACAGGGAATGGAAGGGAATGGAGGATGGGTAGGCGCATGTGGTAACGAACCCAAAAGTTGATAGTGAAGTCAGGCAATGCATTGCTGAAGTGTTCCCAGGGCTTTGGGGGAACCTGAGCTGGATTAGAGTCTTGGCAAAGCAGTATTTAGGTGTACCGAACTATTCTCTCTCTAAAGCCCATGACACACCAGCTCGATGGCCTGTCGTTGGCAAATGTCGGGCGTCGGTGAGCATCTGCGGTTCTATTTTTTGTGGTATGTCCCGCACCGTTTGCACTAGTCATCTGTCGGTGGCTTTTTGGCTGACTGAGCATGTTGAACTGGCAACAGAGCACATTGGTAACATTGATGTTCGGTTTATTTATCTCCAGCTCTCGACACTGGTTAAGGAAAGCCCTTGAGCCTGTCACTGGTTCCTCCTTATTTTCAACCTCCACCTCTTCGTTTCAACACCGGTGTCATTTGCTACTTTTTACCAGACATATTCTTAATTAGAAGTAGCTATATTACAAAACCATGTTTGGAGAGTGAAGGTGGTGTGAAAAACGGGAGTTAAATAAGTAAAATGAGTAAAAAAGTAAAATTATTTCCTCTCACGCAGGGACACATATCGTGCGTGCTAGTTGGCCGTTGGCTTTAGTCTTTGCAGTGTGTTCAAGTGCAACTTTTTGGCCCGAACACAAGCTGTGTGAGGCAGTGCAACAGTCGACAGTGTGGTGGGTCTCTGGTTTTAACCCCCTAGCCCGACAGCATCAGAACCCCCGTATTTTGGTTATTGGCATTTGGGTATTTTTGGTAGCTGTAGTATTATTCAAATAAGCATGGAGCATTGCTTACTTTAGTGGGGTTCGGTCTGCATTTCTAGTAGTGTGAGAGGCTAATTTTCTCCCTCTTCATTTCAGGTTTATCAGTTGAGAACTAACAGTCGAGCTTAACACGGTAGGAAAGCCACTAACATTAACAAACACAGAAATATCCATTCAAGTCACAAAAAAAGAAATTATGTTTGTGCAGCCCTAAAGCACAGGTCTCAGAGCAGGCGAACTTTATCTTTTCTGTCCAAATGTTATCGATGACACATCAAAACATTTGCTCTGTGGAGAGGCTACAGCTCGCGCTCGTGTGCTGGCTACCAACAGCACCAACAAAGCCACCAAAACTGTCAGTAAAAATAAAAACATCTAGCCTTTGTTTACATGCCTCAGGTATCAGTATCACATCAGATTACTCCAGCCTAAAAGTAACTCTCTCAAAAACAATCTGCACATATGTGTCTGTGTAAGGATTGTTTTCCTGATATAAAACCAAGATATTTGACCCCTCAAGTGACAATTTATTATCACATTGCTGCTTGAACTTGTGGCAAGGACTTCATGAATGAAGTGCAGTTCAAAGTCCCTTCTGTGATGATAAGTAAGGCCAGTCATGGGGTGGAAGATGAGTAACGAACCCAAAAGATGATGGTGAAGTCAGGCAATGCATTGCTGAAGTGTTCCCAGGGATTTGGGGGAAGCGAAGCTGGATTAGAGTCTTGGCAAAGCAGCATTTACAGTAGGTGTACCGAACTACTCTCTCTCTCTTATAACCCCATAGACCCGGACCATCAGGTTGCCAGTATTTTGGGAACTTCAAATTAGCATGGAAACTTGCTTACTTTAATGGGTTACGGTCTGTATTTACAGTCGTGCAAAAAGGCTCATTCTCTCTTTACTCATTTCAGGTTAAGAGCGATGACATTTATCATTTCTGCTTCTGCGATTAAAGGACAGAGTTTAAGTCTGGGGCACTAAGCTCAATTCTGAAGCTGCTGCTACTTACTGGTTGGGTGTTCGGGGGATGACTCAAATCGTTTGGTTTGGCAAGGAGCAATATGATGAGGGATGATGGAGCAATGGAGTATGGAGGAGAGGTTCTGGGTGATTTTTCTACTGTTCTGCAACGATGACTGTGGTAGTAATATGGAGAGAAAGCGAGAGACTGAAGGAGAGAGTGAGGGAGGGAGAGAGTGAGGGAGAGAGAGTGGGGGAGAGAGAAAGAGAGAGGGAGAGAGAGAGAGTGGGGGAAAAGCAGAGCCATTCTTTCAGAATGAGTCACACTAGGGCCCCAGAGACACGGTCCCCCCACGTCTCTCTCTTATTAAGGAAATATTCACCCCTCGCCAAGAGAAAGAAAGATGGGGATAAAGACCGTCAGGAGGAAGAGCCTGAGACAGAGAGAGAGAGAGAGAGAGAGAGAGAGAGAGAGAGAGAGATAGAGAGAGAGAAAGAGAGAGAGAGAGAAAGAGAGAGAGAGAGGGAAGACAGAGAGAAAGAGAGACAGAGACAGAGAAAAGGGAAGAGAAGAAGAAAAAGTCATGACTAGTGTTGTCTACTTTTTCTCTCACAACGGAGAAAAAAAAAGGTCCTTTCCTTTTTCTGCTCAACATAGGAAGCAGGGCTGTGGGCAGTGTCACCACTTTAGAGCAAGGAAACACAATGTACAGCCCCAGAGGCACTATCAGAGAAAAAAAGCAGATATACCCTAAGACAATTCACTCAAATTAAAACCAGTCCCTTAACGGAGGAAAGCATTGACTCAGAACAGGATAACCACGGTTTGGACGTCATTAAAAAGAAGACAGTATTGTGGTGTGGTGTGGTATGGAAAGGTTCAGTTCTGGCTTTGTATTTAGCTAATTCACTGTGAAGAATGGGAAAAGGGGATAAGTCTGTTGGAGTCTGTGATTGTTTTGGAAGGGGCCAGTGTTCCACCACCATGCCATGCAGTAAGGGCCTGTACTCCACTGAATACAACAGACGTGGAATGGAGTTCTGTGGGCGGTCCCGTCAAACAATCTTTATTGAACATGTATACATTGTATAATTTACTTTCACTTATATGCCAAACAACAGTTCAAAATACCTTGGAAGCCTATAGGGCCAACTTAAAAATTGTTCTCTGCTACAGTCATGACCTCCAGGGGGCCTGTATGTGTGTTTGAATGTTTGAGTGTGTGTGTGCGTGTTAGTGTGTGTGTGTGTGTGTGTGTGTGTGTGTGTGTGTGTGTGTGTGTTTCTCTGTTCAACAGAGGAGCCACTTTATATGAGTAAATGACTTACAGCTGAGGATATTTGTCAACCAAGGCCATCGCCTATAGGCCTGTGTGGTGTGTTTGTGTGTGTGTGTGTGTGTGTGTGTGTGTGTGTGTGTGTGTGTGTGTGTGTGTGTGTGTGTGTGTGTGTGTGTGTGTGTGTGTGTGTGTGTATACTCTCACAGGGTGAGTTTACTGTACATGACACTCGTTTGTTTAAAAACCAGACCTCCTACCTGGTAGGGAGTACGTAGCCAAGCCTATTCTCCAGGCTGGCACCCCTTGACTTTCAACTATTTAACAGCATCGTAAAACAACATCAACTCAACCCAGCTACATGCAACCCAGCATCTTCTGCAAGGAAGCAGACAATATACAGCCAGGGTCTTCATCCAGCAAATGCCCACTATAATGTGAGGCGCTGAGCACCATAATGACACATACATAAAATGTCAGTGGTAAAAACCTCAGTAATAGCTGGTGTTATGACCTGTGGAATACGCCTAAGGGTACCAACACCATTTTAAAAGCCCTAGTCTTACACAGGCCTGTTCGTCTAACGCTCTCAGAGACAGACACAGGGCCTTTTCCTGGCTTGCTCAGTTGTATTATGTAACCCCCCTTTAGTCGTATGCACAGGGATTTTCTCAGACTCCACTATGGCTGAGGAAAGGATGTGGGAGTTATCGTTCAACCCCCATCCCTCTCCTGACGCTCCCAAATCTCTGACACGCGTGTCTTCCTTGAAGCTACGCTTAGCCGAATGTATGCGGTCACATATGGCGCACAGATACAATTTGCTTCCTCATCGCTTGTAATCTGAGACCTGAGGGGTTTTTCCTTGACTTCTGCATCACATCTTTCCCGTCATGTTACAGAGTGACTGCTGTTTCTCTCCTTGATAATGTCTTATTTTAAAGCATGTATGGGACCTCTTAATAATGGAGGGTCAATGAGGGTGGTGAACTACATTTGGTGAGAGTGAGGTTTTTTTAGTCATGTGTGCACAGCATGTGAGTTTGTGAATAGTAGTAGTGGGGCTTGAGAGAGTGTGTGTGTGTGTGTGTGTGTTTTATGTGTGTGTGTGTGTGTGTGTGTGTGTGTGTGTGTGTGTGTGTGTGTGTGTGTGTGTGTGTGTGTGTGTGTGTGTGTGTGTGTGTGTGTGTGTGTGAAACAGAGTGAGAGTTTTTAATGGGTGCTCTGAGAGCAAGAATGACTCATCGACATGGTGAAACCCCGTCAAGAGCTAAGTGGCCCAGCATCACACATTGTTCCCACAAGAAGTGATGCTGTTTTGGTTTGTCACCATGGCAATGATGATTTGTGGCCTTTCCACTCCAGGCTACACCAAGAGGTGTAAGGCTCTGATTGGTTGAACTGAGATGATGATCCATACAGATGCTGATTCACGCTTATTTTACAACACTGTTTAAAATGGGGATTTTACCTAACGACAACAAGAAATATGAATTTCCCACTAGAGACCGCCAGTTGTCCTTAATCCTTAGCACCCTTTGAAAATTGTTCAAAGGGTTTCTGCTTTTTTTTATGGAGAAAAGGCTTTGTCAAGCCTTAAGACTCTTTCAATGCTACTGTACCTATAGCGATACTTTAGAGAGGGTAATGAACACTCATGAGACTTCAAACTGACTTTGGGACTGAGCCCTGAAACAATGACTCCAAACTTTGACGCAATGTTGATTTTCAAAATCCAACGTCTCCAACCAGATGGCTGATGTGTTCAGCACTTCTCTCAAGTCCAACAAAGCATTTTACTGAGAGTGTGTCAAAACAGATCTCTGGTCAGTGCTATTCTAAACGTGCAGAAAGGCCCCAAGTCACATTTTCTTTTGGCCTGACGATGTTTACACATGAATTATCTTACTGAACGCTGAAATGGAGGCCCTTTCAGAGAAAACTGTAAATATTTACCAGTACTCATGATGGAGTCACTCCAGTCTGAGATGGCGCAAATGTGTTTAGTTCACCTATGAATCTCTTGACAATATGTTTATGGCTGTACACCAGTCTGTGACCCTACTGAGGTTGTTAACAGTTTCAGTGGCTCTGCAATATGACTAGATCGATGAAACAGCCTCCAGATGTGAGGTTGCTCACACAGT
Source organism: Sprattus sprattus (assembly GCF_963457725.1). NCBI lineage: Eukaryota > Metazoa > Chordata > Actinopteri > Clupeiformes > Clupeidae > Sprattus > Sprattus sprattus. The sequence goes on along the minus strand of NC_137922.1, from coordinate 53,351,209 downwards.
GAGAATTCACAGAGAATTTGAACTTGGAGGTACTTTCCCTCAAGATCCTCCTCTTTTGAAAATTGTATGGGGATACAAGCAAAAGTTTGAGAAGTTCTCTTTTCTGAAAAGTTGCAGTCTCAAAGCATTTATCACGGCATTTCCTGAGACTAGAGAAATTAGTTTAATACTTTTGAGGTAGACTGAATGAGAACACCTCCATGTTTGTTCTACCAAAGGATGGCCAATGCACACATTCATCAAATATTATTAGAAAATTCCAACAAAGATCAGAACTCCCAAAGGCAGATAATTAAGGCAGTCCCTGGGACTATCTGATCAAACACATGCGTCTGAATATGTAAACGCTCTTTCAAGAAACTTTGTGGGTAGAGAAAACAACAAAAGCACACTATAATGAAACGCACATTGGGTCAAAAACGCCATGTGGATTCACAGCGCCCCCATGCGTAATAGTAGGTGAGTGTTGTATGGATGAAGTGTAAACGCTTCTGCTAAAGGAGGGACCAGTCTCCTATCCGAAGGACGTTCCAGGGGAAAAGCGCAGAGGAGACTGCTGCGGCGGACGCCTCAACCACTCCCGCTTTCCTTGGATACTATTCTTTCTTTCCTTGTTTTACCTCGGGATGCGTTCGTGAAAACCAAATATTGTGTTTAACCTCTCCAAAGTTTGCAAAACGCTTCTCATAGCAAGGGTAAGTCCAACAAAAATTGAACACCATGAACTTGAAGCGTGAAAATCATTCTTTCTGTTATCGCGACGCACAAGTTTGTTCATTCTAAACTAAGTTTATATGCTGCAGCTAGCACTTAAAATTCTGATCGCAACAAGTTGTTTTTTTGTATATATAAAGAAGCATGGGGGGGTACACGTTCAAATGGTATTTAAAAAAATGTGGTTATTTTGTTCATGCGAAACGATGCTTGCATGGCAGCCAAAGTTACCCTGTATATTTTTGTCCTACTGGTTTCAAGCTGTGTTCAAATGTTAAGAAAAAATGGATGTTTAAATTGGTTCCGCTTCTGTCGTGATGAGCTTACTGCTGATGTTCAGCTTTTATGAGTCTGGATTGCGTCAACTCCTTATTCAAACTTCATTCCGTTGATTGCTGTACGAAATCCTCTGGTGGCGAGAAGTGAACATGTATGCCAGACTTTGCTAAAGTATAAGGGCTGTCACTAAGAATGCACGGTGGTTTAGAACAGCAAATAAGTATTTTAGTACACCTAACTATAATCGAAAGCATGCCTGTGCTAGTTAAAACGCTATAACAAATGCACACAATTATGAGTATCGAGACATTGTTTTAATTGATTTGGTCCCAACAATAAAGTACACAATTTCGTAAAAAAAAAATGAATGTACCATGTTTGACTGGGCCTCGTTTCCCGATAACGATGTATCTTAACGGCCTACGTGGATTTTCGCGACATCGTACACTAAGTAGCACTTTGTATTTACGTGCGTTTCCCAACCATCAACTTAAAGTCAGGTGCACGAGCGCAACGTGCACGAGTTCTTAAGTAGCTCTTAGGAGCTGTTTACGTCAGGTTAACCTGTTTACGTTAATTGCTGTGAAATTAGCTAGCCTATGCGTGCATCGAACGTGCAATGTGCACTAAATTCGGGGCGGGGATAGTAACGCCATCTCCAGCAGAGAAGCCTATTTAAACTGTGTTCCCATTGTAAGGACATTTATTACGATCTGTCCGAGAGTGGGCTGTCAAAGCTAGCATCTTCAAAGTCATACAGTACAGTAGGCTACATACATTCAATAAAATTAACCTACATTTGAGTCCAACTGCATGACCATTCTTGCCCTACACTTACCCTTACAATAAAGAAGTGATCCTATTTCAACCATAACTTCATTTTAAATAATGTCTTTCTTTATGACATTTAGTTTATAGTTTAGACAGCAACGTTGACATCTACAGTATATTCAACTGCATCCACTACATAATCTCAAACTTTATTTGTTGGTAACTCTCCAAAAAGGCTACCATTAACACATTTCTTAATGAAAAGGAAACATGCATCACAATAATACTTCAGTGTAACCTGTACCTATGTGGAGTGCAAATATGTCTTGCCATTACACTACCCAACAGCCCTACGTCTGCTAACACTACAGAATGCATAATTCCTACGGGCAATGCACTAGTTTTGTATAGCCTAATCTTTATTTTCAAATACTCAATATTCTTTATTTCTATTTTGATGGGAATAGGCAGGTGAAACAATGACATTCTCATGATGTGCTATACACAGAAACATCGTTTGGATTTCTTCTACATAATATACAACCATCTAGCTAGAAGCTACCATATAAGCCAATGGAGTGGTGGCATAAGCGCTAAATGTGCCATCAAACTACTGTTTGAAAGCTTCAGTCAAGACCTAAATACTCTGCATTGGTCGCGTAGCACATTTCCGATCAAACCGAGTCATTATAAACATATAAAAAGTTGTGTAGATAGCTTTATTCATGTAAAATATTCCTCGCTTCAAGTAGCCATGTTTTTTTTTTTTAATTCCCCTTTCTTCCAAACGACGGTCGAACGACGCCCCTGGTGGATTAAATCGCTAAGTGTGAAGTTACTACTGGTCCTGACCACACGTAGAATTCTTCTCAGCGAAAGATACACTTAAGCTAAGTGTGGCGTTGGGAAACCCGTCTGCAACGTAGGAATCCTCTTACGAGCGATTTCAAGTGCTTTTTAGGCTAAGTGCGCGTTCGGGAAACGAGGCCCTGAACAACAGATTCCCGAGATTCCCTTTCGGCAGACACCGATTAGTTGAGTGAGTGATTTGTTGCATGGTTCATAAAAAAAAGTGTTCTTTGACTTAAGAATGAACACGAAAGTTATATTATCCTGGTCTTTCTTATCAGTGTACTTACATTACCGAAAGGCCTTGGAAACCTATCTGAGGGTAAGGATACTGTAAACCAAACATACATACTTCTAGACATGTATTAATGCAGACGATTTCCAACAGTTATTAACTACTAATCTTGTTTGCATAATTTCTTTAATTTAATTTTAACATAACATTTTTTTGTAATGTTACTACCTTGACACACCTTGATGGGAGAGAGCATGCGCAGTAGGTGCGCCATTTGTCTGAAGTTATGAGTGGCAGCTGTTGCAAAGACTTTTTGTATGCTGCGTTCCATTTACCATTTATTTACTTCAATCTACATCCTTTAACGTCTCTGTAACATATCGTTATTCCTTTACTTTTAATAGATGTCAGACTGTGCTGTTTATAGCTCGTATCTACTTCATCTTTGCTATGCTTACAAAAAATAATTTATCACCATTATAATGATACTTCAAAGTGGCAGCTGTTTACCACAGCAGGGGCATAAGCAGGTCTGAGGTCAGAAGTCAAGAGGCCGTCTTTTAATCGTGTCAATTTCCGTGGAGGAGAATAAGAGCAACACACCAATCACTTACTCCAACCCATCATGTTTCAGGCAGCTTTTGAAAAAAAAACATACTGATGTTCAAGGACCATCTTAATCTCAGTAAAGCACTGATTTGGGATCAGTAACAGTTATTATCACAAGCACATGAAGCTATAGCAAGCATTGGAGTCAACTTGTTTTTACCCATTATTGAGAAGGATATTGTCTTCAGGAGTCCAGTGATTAATCTATAATCACAAGCAAATCTAATTAATATGAATGCGTTAATGGTAACACCTCCTAACAAAATCCAGTTATGTCACCTAGGGTATGTTCACTAAAAGAACCCACTGAGTGAGTAACCCTTCAGGGCTGCAGATTGCACCTGTGCTGCTTGGTGACAGGTCACTGTAATGCTCCATCCACAGTGAGATGAACAGGCAGAACTAGCATGCTAGCTGTCACAGAGAAGTAGGTGCAAAACTCAATTCAATTCCAAAATAGTGCACCATAACAGATTGTGTTCACTCTACACATCACCAGACTACACAGTGAAATGTATTAGGCCTATTATCTATATATTTGTGTGGGGTGTAGAGTCTGTAGAGTTTTGTCAGACCACTGCAATGTTAAGGGGAGTTGTGCAGTACAGTGACAAATCCTCTAACCGTCTTGTGTGTGCATGATTCTATGCATGCTTTGTCATCACCTATTTAGGAGGTCATTTTAGTTATACCTCTTCTGTCCCCAGCTACCACATTGTGGTTTAACATGGCAGTTAAAGGATAATATTGAATAGTGATTATTGCACCACAAAGCTTTGGATAAATTCTACACTGGTCTACTATAGCCCTATAAGGGATCTCTTGTTTTGACAAAGGTCTCTCTGGGAACTAAAATAATTCTGACGTTGCCAAAATGGACAGCATCCATGTTTGACAGCATCCAAGCTTTGATCAAAAAACATGCCTGTTACAATAGTGAAATACCAATATAAATACAAATTTCCAATACAATGACAATAAATCTATTTCTATTTCTATTGTATTATACTTCAATGCTACTACTCATGGACGGTGTTGCATACACTTTGGAGTAGAGGACAGTGGTTGTATTTGACAGCTGTCAGGACTGAGTGAGTGGAGATATGAATGAAGATGCTCATGTAACAGAACAAGTGCTAATGGCCAAGAAACCATCCAAATAGAACTGGGTCATTTTAAACTGCATTATTTTAGAAAATCATTGACTAAATCATAAAATGCCTCAGAGATGATCTCCTAACATTCCAACCCAAATACTCTGAGAGGGCCACAGAAGAATGTACGCATGCTTTGATATTTAACGCTTACCACTGTAACTGTTGCAGGCTTTTGTGTTGCAAGGAAGACAGTTTCTCTACTGTCTACTACTGTTTCCTACACTATACAAGAGAATGGAAAGAAGGGCAAGCTTGGGATTTACCTTCTGACATGTGTGGCTTTGTCTGGCTTCACCAACACTGATGGCCACCTCAAAGGACTTATTTCGCTCATTAGTGTCAATGTTCCCAGTCATATAATTACTGCAGTGCTTCTGTTTACAATGAATGGAATGTGGCCCCATGGTCTATATACACTCCTGTGTTTGTAAGTTCAAATGTTCTTATTTGTCTGTATGAGCATTGCAATGAAAATGTTGGGCCGGCCAGGGCTCAAGAAAGCCTCTCAGGGACTTCACACAGGATGTCAGGGAAATGCGACTCCAACAGACCTTATCAACTGTGGAAGTTTGCAGGCTGTAGGGGAGAAATTAGGATGTTTAATGAGTGCCAGACTTAAGTACCGGGCGTACAGGAACAGGTCATTTGGGTGTAAGTGTCCTCACAAGCAGGAAAAAGCTCATGACTTTAGCCTCATTAAGACAAGCGCTCTTCACCTTACTGTTTTTCACTGCAGGTTGTGTCCATCTGAAAAGTGATTGAAGCTTTTTTAATGTTTAGTCTTTTCTTCCAGGGAGAAGGAAGGAAAGATGGTGATGCTCAAGGTTCTTGTCTTGTTCCTCCTATATGGAGCAGCAGTCCATGTCCAAGCCCAAGACTGTCATAGTAAGTGGCAGTGTAATACCCATCTCAACATACTGCATACAGGGTTATGTCTGTAGGTTATAATGTACATGGGATTGTGTTACAGTTGACAATAGGTACATTATCAGGTGTCAATGATAACATAAGCCTACACAGCCAACAGTCTATTAAAATTACAGTCTCATATTGAGGGAATACCAAGTGGTCATTACAAGGAGCAATTCTCACTTTAGTTTCCCTGTGTGTGTGTGTGTTTGTGTGTCTGTCCTCCAGCAAAGCCAGAATGCCCCATCCACCTGTACTTTGTCATCGACACGTCTGAGACCATCGCCCTTCAGGAGCCGCCCCCGGGCAGCCTGGTGAGCAGCCTCCGCCAGTTCACGCAACGCTTCGCAGCCGAGCTGAAGGACCAGGACTACCAAGGCCTGGTGCAGATCACCTGGAAGGTCGGTGGCCTGCACTTTTCCCAGACCCAGGTGGTCTTCAGCGCCATCACTGACACGGCCAGCTTCCAGACCAACCTGCAGAGCATCCAGTACCTTGGCAAGGGCACCTACATCGACTGCGCCATCACCAATATGACGGAGCAGATCATGCGCTCCACCAATGAGCCGAGCAGCCTGCGTTACGCCGTGGTCATCACTGACGGCCACGTGACGGGGAACCCGTGCGGTGGTATCAAGAAGTCTGCCGAGCAGGCCAGGGACCAGAACATCAGGCTGTTCGTGGTGGCAGCGTCGCAAAACGTGGACGAGGCCGGCCTGCGGGAGATTGCCAACTCGCCCGCCGGGGTGTACCGCCACGACTACCTGGCCGTGAACATCACAGACAAGGGGATTCAGATCAGCGATGGCACCTACAAACGTATCATCAAAGCCATGGTGAGATCACGTTGAGTGTATATATAGAATGCTTACATTTGTATGATTTGGTTTTGTAATGGGAACAGTTATGTATTATACCAACACTGACTGTTTTTTTGCCTCCACAGCTGCATCAAGCCTATCAGGAGGTAAGAGTTCTAGGTCATGTGACACTGACGAAAATTGACTTAGAACAGAGACTTACTCTTCTACTTCTACTTCCAAAATGTTTTTCATTATTTAATCTCCATTTTTAAATATTTTACCCTGATGGTCAAACAGGTGTGTCTGAATTTATGGCAGTGTGTCCTTTGGGCATATCTAATTACCTGACTTACTTTTACTTATACATCAAAACTTGGAATGGAACCAAACCATAAATTCATTACAATAAACTAAAAAGTTGTATTAAGTTCATAAGCTGCATGGGAATCATTTTTGCATGCTGACTCATTTGAGTGTTCCCCCACTTGACCCATTTTTAACAGCCTTTAAAGTGGGAGTCTAGTTAAATGGCGTGACTCCCTCTAATAACACCCTCCTGTCATTATGTCCTGTAGTGTTACAAGGTGAAATGCCTGGAGACAGATGGACCTGATGGACCAACGGGACACAGAGGACAGAAAGTGAGTAAATATTATAAATAAATGAAAGGCATGCTCAGTGTTGAGAGCTATGAAGTTCCAAACTAACCCCGTGACTGTTTGGTTTTAGGGAGCCAAAGGTGATCAAGGCGGTCCCGGGCCGAAAGGTGACATAGGTCGGCAGGTGAGTCACAGGTTTACACTTTTACTTTTCAGTTTCACAGCATTGTTGGCAGAGCCCTTCATTTAAAGGGAGGAGCCATAGAACCTTGGAGATGGCTGTGAAACTGGGAGACATATTTAATAAAAGTATTGCCTCTTTTCCCAGTGGAGTGCAGAAACTTTTTATAAATAAATGTCTGTGTTTATGGCTGATTTTATATTTCTGTGTATGATATGTGCACATTTTCACGTACTAGAATCAGAATATTATTATTTATAAAAATATTCTTTTGTTTGTGATATTTTTCTACAGGGTGATCCTGGTATTGAAGGTCCTATTGGCCACCCTGGTCCTAAAGTAAGTCTTTCATCAGCATGGAATGAAATATTCAAAGTGAAAAAATGTCTATCATTTCAGAAATTTAAAATGATTAATATGAATGAATTGATTTGTATTTATCTTTTAGGGAGATAATGGTCTGAGAGGCGAAAAGGTGAGATGAATTTTAGTAATATTGATCGCATTTAAAAAGGTGAAATTATCACTAGATGGCTGTCAGGTGAAAATGTACTCAAGTTACTTCAGGACTCCAAAGGTACACGTTTAAGCACATACACAGATCTAGAGCTGTCATTACTGAAGAAGCAAGGATATACAGAAACAGAAAGCGCATGTTTCAGCAAACAAAGGCATATGATTAACACACATACATACTTGATTAAAGTCAGAGTTTTATATTTCCCCCACATTGTCATGAACATATCCATGGTTTCCGAGGCTATTCTCTATGAAGAGGTTGGTGAAGAATTGATGTGTATAGTATATGGCCATCTGTAACCTCTATCAATTGTTTCTTGCCTTCAGGGTGAGATCGGCACACAAGGAAAGAAGGTATTGTATCATGACTTAAAAAAAATTCAAATAGCAAAACAGAAGGTTCTCTTGACAAGATTCTAAATTGGACTCTCTCTTGATTGACTGCAGGGTGTTGCCGGGTTATCTGGACGCAATGGAACCGATGGACAGAAGGTAGGTTGGCATCAGTTGACACTACAGTTTGCTTTTCTCAGACATAGAGCAGGAGGAGCTTTGACTTGAAGTGCACCAGGCTTGAAATTAAGTAAATGTGTGTGCGGAGTTACTGAAGCTGCATTGGTGGAATCCAAGCAGTCATACTTACAGTCTGGTTGTTCACTCTTACATTTAATTTCTTGCTCTCTAACGCAGGGTAAAATTGGGCGGGTAGGCTCTCCCGGTTGTAAAGGCGACCCAGGTGACAAGGTATGTCTGCATGTGATACTCGTTTGTAATTCTCTTTAATTCAACTAATTCCCGTATCATATCATATCCCCTAGCAATAACATAAGTCCACTCAGGAGAATATATTCTTAGCAAACTCTTCCTATACTAGGCTATACATGACGATAGCCAAACACGTCTTCACACCTGGTAGTGGCTAGGGACCAATACGACTCAGTTACATTTAAACACTTTGACATTTAAACAAACCATTGAGTAGAGCTATTATAATCATTCTTCCACTAAAAACTCATAAATTGGTGTTTAAGATTCATAAAATCACATTTTGACAAATTTATATCAGTGAGCGTCAGTTTCCAGCATGGATTAGTGAAATCTGGTTGACACAAGATTCAATCGCGAATGTCAAGATTGTAACTATTTCAAATGATGTGCGTTGGATCGTTGTATTATTACTTGATGCACTGATTTTGAATTCAATCTGGTGTATTGGACAGCAACATCAAGGGGTCTTATCTTTTCAATGGCACTGTATTGTTACACTAAAAGCCTTGCCTTTTGTGGAGCCTACCACTTACACAAATACCTTAGGGTGGCGATGACTGACCTGCAAACTAATGTGTGTATGTCTACCTGATGGTAATGAATCATTACTGTGATTCTAGGGACCTGATGGCCACCCAGGAGATGTGGGTGATGCTGGTTTTGCTGGAAGTTCTGGAGAGAAGGTAATCTGAATTCCTCAAAATGTCCAACACCAAGTTTTGTTTCAGAGCGTGGTTTATGTAGACAAAGATGTTTTTTTTTATACACATGGTGATGTACAGTACTAGGCAATTGTTTTGAAATAGAATCTAAATCTAAATACGATATTTCCTATTGGCACACTAATGGATAAGATAAGAAAATAACTCAGTTAGTGCCTAAAGGTTTTCATCAATCAACATTTCATCATTATTTGTTTTACTCAATGCAACTTCTCAGACGATTTGAAACTAGTGATTAGTTAGTGTAGATATTGTATAACCACACAAAACTCACTTTTTTTCTTTTTAGGGAGATTCGGGTCGCCCAGGGAGATCAGGCCCCCCTGGCCCAGCAGGAGATACTGGACCTAAGGTATGTCACAGGAAGACAGTGTCTGGCTGCACTTCAAAAAGACATGTTTATTTAGCTCTTGTTTTTCCTTTTTAGTTGCATACACAAAATGTTTTTGAGTTGAGGATGTTAAACGTAGGTGATCAAAAGTAGGGTGCTTCTAAAATGTCTTACAGTATGTTGAAACTTCTTCAAGATGAAAACCACATGTGTTTGGAACTTAATCCATCCAAGTCATGTTGAGCACGTGCTGTTGTGCATTTTCAATCGGACAGCCATATAAGATCGGTGGCCAAAGGAAAAATGTAATAATGTACACCTGACAACTCCCAGTGCTTAACAAAATGTGCCAAAGCAGAGTTAGTGTCACTTTCTGTTAATATACTGTACCGCCCCCTGCAGGGAGAAAGCGGAAGTCCAGGCGCACCTGGGGTACCCGGGCGTAAAGGACCTGCAGTGAGTGTGCTTCCGGCTCCGTACATCCGGCAGCCAACATATCTTCAACCGTTTTCACATTTTTAAAAAGAAACATCATGATATGGTGGTGATCTTATTAAGAAGAACTGTCACACAAAAAAAAACAATTGTGAATGTAAATTAATCTCTGTATTTTCTGTCCTGTAGGGAAAGGAAGGAGGATCAGGGCCAGCAGGAGAGCCTGTAAGGAATTGTATACAAACAGTAATTTCACATTTCAGTAAAGGCCTGTCATAACATAATAGCAAGTATTGATGTTTGTCACTCATTTTCCATAGGGGAGACGAGGAGACTATGGATCCAAGGGAAGTACTGGACCTGCTGGACCCAATGGCGATAAGGTATCGTAAAACACAACAATATTCAAATAAATCCCCTTGGGTGCTGGTCAGTGATCACTGAATACCTCCATCAGTGGTATACGGGCGGCTAATAGCTAAGCGATAGCATTTAGCACACATCTTCATCCATATCCATATCATGCTGTTTTTCCAGGGTGAACAAGGTCCGGAGGGACAAAGAGGTCTTCCAGGTGAAAGTGGCACAAAAGGAACAAAGGTATGAACTACCATGCTGGAGCTGGATTTAAGTTACTGGAGTTCAATTGTAGCTAAGCACAAGGACTGTGCCCAGTGACTAGCCCCTAGAATATCAGTCAGAATCACAAACAGAGTTGATGAGAGCGGATGTTGTAGAGACAGAGGTTTGTCTTAGATAGGGCTTGCTAAATCAGCATGTCTGACATACGTATAATAACTTGTCTGGACTTAAGATGTCTGACCATTTCAAAATCCTGCATCAATCATTTTCAATGATGTGCTTCTGCCAGCAGGCGTCAGCAATGTGCTGGCCAGAAATGCATAATTTTAGTGGAATAAAGTTTCCTTTTGTTGTAGTAGTCTTGTACGTTGCGGTTGCATTAACTAATTAATGTGTTTACTGCCGGCAAAGAGGGCATCATTTTTTTTTTTAAATCTTATTTCATATGATTGCCATTGCAATTTTCCTTCACATAGTCACAAGGCAGGAAAACTTGGCACAGTGGTCTATCAAAAGGCAGTAATTGTCACAGATTCACAGTCAAATTGCCTTTAGCTGTCAGCACAAGCACACGAGAAATCTTTCAACAGGATGTCTGTGAAAGGATGCATTGTTCCATAAGTTTGTACATAACGAAAGAATGCTTTTTGAATATTGTCTTTATTTGTACTTATTTTTTTCTGTAGGGAGACAATGGTTTACCAGGACCAAGGGGCCCTCCGGGGACACTAGGAGAACCAGGGAGCAATGTGAGATCTGATTTAATAAATATCACTGTTGTTGTGCTGATGAATACACTGTATAAAGACGAATAGAGGGAATTCTGTTGATACATTCATTATAGGCAGTTGCATCTGTGTAACAGGGTAGCCGTGGCGACCCTGGTGATATGGGACCTAGGGGAGATCCTGGACCTGCTGGACCTCAGGTGGGTGTATCTTAGTCGTTAAGCTCTACGAGGGTGATGTCAGGTACCTGTTACTGAAATGAGGCAAAAGTAAATGCATAAAGTAGTGCTATGTTGTTAAGATCACAATGTAATAGTCATTATCTCTACCCAAGGATCACTAAGTTATCTTAGTCTTGTTTGATCTAAAAAAATATATATATCTTTTTCTTATTCTTAATATGATTTGTTTTTATTTCCTCACCATCAGGGTGACGGTGGCAGACCTGGCTTCAGCTATCCTGGACCAAGAGGCTCTACAGTATGGCCAATTCTGTTTGTCCCTTCCTCCCTTCAACAGACTTACACTTCAGGCTTTGCATCCAAAATCAGACTCTAGTGACAAAAAGAGCCTGCATTGACAGTATTTAATGTGTGCAAAAACCCAGTAAGCAAAGATCAACGGATGGCCAACTTTTATAAGAGTCAAATGCCATGCAGTGGTGGTGTGGTGATAATGTAGGGTAGCACAAATAGTACGATTTGGTGTTTTGGCTTTGAGTATGGCTGAGGTATTTTAAATCTCCACAGGGTGACAGGGGTGGCAAAGGATCTTCTGGGCCAAGGGGCGGCAGAGGTGACTGTGGGGCAAAAGGAGATCCCGGCCTGAAGGGAACCCCTGGAGACGCGGTAAGCGAGTCAGGTCTCGGCTTATTCATCATTGCTTTTATTGGCGGCATCACTTCACATGGGCCAATTTGGCACTGTTAGATCATTTAATTTGCAATACAGATTAAAAGGGCTACAGTTTGTCATGCATGTATTATGGTTTGCCAGACTATTATCCTTCACTTGGGAGCCCCCATTGAGAGTAACAAAGGATGAAAATGCTATAGGCACTAGAAAAAGAGAATAACTTGTTCTAGACAAGGTGAGACTTGGTAAAAGGAATGACAAATCCATTCGTCTTGTACATTTTACTGTGGTTCCTATAGGGCGAGCCAGGGCCACATGGGGAACCAGGGCCCAGAGGAATCAGAGGAGATGCTGGAAGAAATGTAAGTACATCCACAGCCTCAGTACACAACATTAGTGACTGTGATCATTGACTCACTTTCTCTTACTGTGAGGTATATTTGTTTTGTTTGGGTCTGACACCTTCCATTTGTGAATTTCTACTTGACTGTAGGGTGATTCTGGTCCTGAAGGAGACCCTGGCCTGACTGTAAGCACATTTATTATAATAGTTGTTGCTTTAAAAACTTATCACCCTGGTATGAAGAGCAGTGACTAAGTCATAACTTTTCTTCCAGGAATGTGACGTTATGAGCTACATTCGAGAAACTTGTGGTTGTTGTGGTAAGTGACTTATGTACTGCTATTGTTGAAATGCAATACAATTCCACCGAAATTAACAAATTCATGAGTTCATCCTGACGTTCTCCACAGACTGTGAGAAGAGGTGTGGTGCTCTGGATATCGTCTTTGTGATTGACAGCTCAGAGAGTGTGGGCCTTACCAACTTTACTTTGGAGAAGAACTTTGTCATCAACACCATCAACAGATTGGGCTCCATGGCTAAAGACCCTAGCTCCGAGACAGGTAACATGCCAGTTGACTGTTGATCTACTGATCAACAATATAGGCCTAGTACAGTATATGCAACAATAGGTAATAACTAGATAAACGAATGTTATTTGAAACTTAATGTGTGTGTATTGTAGGCTATGTGTACATGTGTTCTTCATCTTTGACTGCATGATTTCTCTGTCTTCTTCGTCTTCTATCACTGTGCCAGGAACCCGTGTTGGTGTGGTTCAATACAGTCACGAGGGAACCTTCCAGGCCATCCAACCCAGTGACGCGCGGATCGACTCTTTGGCTTCCTTCAAAGACGCAGTGAAGAAGCTGGAGTGGATCGCCGGTGGGACCTTCACCCCGTCCGCCCTGAAGTTCGCCTATGACAACCTGATTCGCGACAGCAAGCGCAGCAAGGCCAGAGTCAGCGTGGTGGTGATCACGGATGGTCGCTTTGACCCACGCGACAATGACAAACTTCTTACGTACCTGTGCAATCAGCCCCGGGAAATTGACGTCGCCGCCATCGGCATCGGCGACATGTTCGCCGTCCCCGGGGACAACGAGAATCTGGAGTCCATCGCCTGTTTAACCTCAGGCCCAAAGAAGGGCCGCGTCATACCCATGAGGCGCTTTGCTGACCTGGTGGCGGAGGATTTCATCGATCAGATTGAGACAGTACTCTGCCCTGGTAGGTGCCCATGGCAGCATTGCACTGTTGCCCAAGGGGTGTTGTTGTTTAGGTGTTGGTTAGGTCGTTTGATATCCTTAGATATTTTGAAGATATTGCAGGTTATCTGATTAATTCCACTGTACGTCAGTAGAGTGTCCTATACAGTACTCATCTCCGTAACTCTGGAAAGTACCTTGAGACAATTTTATTGTTTTGGCGCTATATAACTACAATTGAATTGAATTGAATTGACATGAGTTGAATTGAATTGGATTGAATTGAATTGAATTGAATTGAATTGAATTGAATTGAATTGAATTGAATTGAATTGAATTGAATTGAACTGAACTGAACTGAACTGAACTGAACTGAACTGAACTGAACTGAACTGAATTGAATTGAATTGAATTGAATTGAATTGAATTGAATTGAATTGAATTGAATAACTGCATGTGTAATTGGAATGTGTATGATAGAAACCAGTGCAGCAAACAGTCAAATTGGGAATTTGTTAGTGTACATCTTAGCGATGAAGTGACTGTGCCCTGGTAATTAACGTTGTAAGAGCAGCTCCTCAGCTCCCATTCCAAGATCATGGTTTGACTGAGTGGGTTATGAGATGACGTTCATGCTCAGTGTCTGTGTTTCAGATCCCGTCATCGTCTGCCCTGACCTTCCATGCAAAACCGGTAAGTTGAGAGATTCACTCAGACGCGCACCAATATAGCAAACTTGGTGTGGAGTTTGTTGTCCTTTGAAGGCTTATTTTTGTCAGGCTTTGTTTTTTTCTTGTTTGGTTGACTGTTTTATTGCTGTTTTTCTTGTTGGTGATGTAGGTATATGTAAAAATTGTATGTATCATTTGTGACCAAAAGTGGAGTATGTGGTATGATGATGTAGAAGAGTTCTGCTATTAGGTAAGTATTGTATTTCACATAGAGGGACATCCAGTCTGGGGGTGAGAAGAGAGCTGAGGACTGAATTAATTCTGATCAGGTTCTCAGATGCAACACTGATGACGGGTTACACGCCGGGAGCTTTTTGTTTATTGTTTTAACAAGAATGTTTTTTTTTTAATTATCTTTGATAATTGCTCTTTGCACAGTATACCCTTAAACTGCACATGCTGAGTAGTTGAAGAAACAGTAGTTGACATTTATGCTGTGTTTAATCAATTGAATAGTCTTTGTCTTTGGGTTATGCAAAAATAATTGTGACAATACCTGCTATTTGGCCACTGCAGAATGATTAGATTTGGGCAGCTAAAACCTCATTAATTCACAGGATATCAACTTTTGATATCTTCATTTTCAGAGAGCACTCCAGGATACAGGCATTTATAGAGATATACATTAGATATATCCAAACTTAACACTACATTATTTCAGTCAACGCTTCAATGTATCTTCACCTCAGTAAAATCACCATCTAACTGAAAAGGCCGCTAAACTACCATGTCACATACAGAATCCGTACACCAGAACATCCCAAACCTGTTCAAACTGCGCCATACCATAATAACAGTCTGCACTGTGCTCAGTGGGCGGAGCCAGTTGCTTGGAGACCCCTAAAACTATTGTTCTAACGCTCACTTGCAGATGAGGCATCCTCGTGGAACGGGTCACCACTGTTTGACGACGAACCCGTCCCAAGCACAGTGCCAAGCGTGGCAAACTTAATCGGGTCTCTCCAGGAAACCAAGCTCACCGATACCTACACCACAGCCGTGGCCACAATGGCCTACACTGCCCAGAGAGCCAAGTTCTCCACAGGATTTGAGAGGCAACAGTGGACTGAGCAGTTCATTGACTCGTTCAAAGTTGTCTTTGGCAACATCATGGGAGATCCCGAAAAGGCCCTTGGGATCTGTCTTTAAAACAAAACAATAATTGCAAGAAAGGAATCAAAACAAAAGTTGCGATACTGGCTCTTATTTTTGGAATGATGTTGTCCCTTGGGACATAGAGGGGACAGCTTCAGCTTAGCATGCCATGAATCAACTATGCTAGTTTACAGCTCCCAGCATGATTCTATATTAGAGGCTGAAGGCTGCTATTCCTCTCGGCTCTGGCAAATCATTAGTGTTGTGGCCTAACTGTTAGCATGGCTTTACATGTTAGCGCTGATGAGCGTGACATCTACCAAACTACTAACTCTAGCTCAACCAGCTCAACATTGAGGTGATTGTATATCACTTATCTAGTATGTCAATATCTGTGAAGCTTTGTTTTATGAAAGCAAAAACATCTTTTCCCGCCCTCAAAATGCAATATTTGAGCTTTGACTAAATATTGATGACAGTAATTTGAAAGCCTAGTGAAGGTGTTCATAGCAGTTGCACCCTTTATCTACACAAACCACTAGCTGGCAGGGTGGCCATGGAGTTACATATTATTAAATCACAATTGCAATGTTTCTTAGTTTTTTTAAATGGATCTCATCGTACAAGATGTGATATTTCATTGTGAAAAAGATACAATTGTTTTGTACATATTGCAATGTTTGTGAAGTGGCACAGACATTCAGATGCCATTCAAACACGTTTTGCAGTTTGCACATTTATGATTTTATCTAAAAGCTTTGTGTAAAGTGATGCTAAATGTTGAGCCTATTGTAAAGGTACTGTTACAAGGAGATACCAGTTATAAGCATTTTAAATGGGGAAAAAAGACAATTAATTTACTAAGCATGACTTCAGAGTCTCATATTTGAAATTAGATCAGTACTGTGGAATTCAATGCACAGCTTATTTGAAGGCATACCATGATTTGTTGTAACACTTATTGGGCCAGAATTTAAAGTAGACGCCACTCTTGTCTTAAGAAACCTAGTAAAAGAGCAAAAAATAGTTTTTTCTGCCAAACACAAACGTTTTCTCAATAGTGTGGTGTGTGTGTGTGTATGTGTTTTTGTGTTTGTGTGTGTTTCTGTGTGTTTAAATGGCCATTGACATGATAAAGGAATTAACTGAAATTGTACACACGGTTGAAGGCTCAATTTAGATTGACAGGAGGGCAAAAAATGACACTATCGCACTTTAAAATTGAAGTATATAATATTTGTGTGTTTTTTTTCATGAAACAACAATATGCAAATTGGAAACAGAAATACTGTGACATTCCTAGCTCTGTGACTGCAATACATATTTAGCTACAGCAAAGGTATTTTATTATGTGCATTTAAATGTGTTTCATATTTCATATACTGTTGACCAGTATTTAATAAATGACTGTAGCAAGCAAATGTATGGTGTGGGAAATAATCATGTATTTTAATGATTTTGTGGTCAAATTGCACAACACAACTAATATGTACAAAATTGATAGTACAACTTACATATTTAGTAGACAAACAAGTATGTAATTCTGAAGGCATTATGAAGGCAAGAGCAAATTAATGCTTGAACAGACTTCTGATAAAAGGTTTATATCTGTTATTCCAAAACAGTGAAGTTTTTAAACTGGTGTTTAATTCTTTACTTGATGCTTTTTGTTTGAATGTTTGAATGTTTGTTTGGTCTGGTTGGGTAAAAGCATGTGTCAAGTTTACTAAACATATATTTGTTTGTATATCTTTTAGAGCCTGCCGTGGCGAGCTGCGCCCAGCGTCCGGTGGACCTGGTCTTCATGCTGGACGGCTCTGAGCGCCTGGGCATGGACAACTTCCGGCGCGCGCAGGAGTTCGTGGAGCGTGTGTCGCAGCGCCTGACGTTGGCCCACGACAAGGACGACGAGCGCAACGCCCGCATCTCCCTGGTGCAGTACGGCGGCGAGAGCGACCAGCGCGTGGTTTTCCCTCTCTCACACAACTTCACACACATCACCGACGCCCTGTCCCGCATGACCTACATTGACTCCTCGTCCAGTGTGGGCCCCGCCATCACCTACGCCATCAACAATGTAGTGATGTCCAACCGCGATCGGCAGGCGCGCCGCCACGCCGAGCTGGCCTTCGTCTTCCTCACGGACGGAGTCACCAGCGAGAAGGGCCTGTCCGAGGGCATCGTGGCCATGCGCCGGAGCGAGGCTGTACCTGTGGTTGTGGCCATGGGCAACGACGTGGACCAGGAGGTGCTGACCAAGCTGGCACTGCAAGATGAGGCGGCCATTTTTAGAGGCCAGGATTTCAACCAGCTGGCGAAGTCCAACTTCTTTGAGCGCTTCATCCGGTGGATATGCTGAGCAAAAAAAATGGGGTGGGGGGTGAGAGGGTGGGGGGTGTTAGGTATGCCTAGTACTAACATGATCATGCGCTGAGAAGGAATTCTTTAGGGGGTTTAAAAGAGTCATCACCATTTAATGGCAGACACAATATGATTGGATGAAGGTTTAGGTGAGACATATTGTGATTGGCTGAAGTGAGATACAGATGTCTTGCTAGGTTATATCCTGCCATGAGACGAACGTTGACTTTGTAAAACACCAGTGAATGTGGAGAGGCAAGGGGTTGGGAAAGAATATACAGCATGACAAAAGCAAAAGGAACAAGCTAATTGCAAAACTCCAAAGATTTTTTTTTTAATGTTTCATTTTTACAGAGTTGCAAGTGTAGTGTTTTTATTTCTCTTTGTTTGTTTGTTTTGTTTTTCTTCAGAATGTTCATCCTGTGTAAATGTAGATATCCAGCACATTTACACAAAGGTGCTAAAACTAGACAGACTGGAGTTTAACCTGTATATCTTTGAAAGAATCTTCCATAAAATTGCACAAAAAACTGTTTTAATTCAGGGGAATCCTTGTAGCCATAAACAGACGTATCACATATGTACTGAGTCACCTCAGAGGCAGCCCATGCTTACACTTCATCTTAATTTCTACATTCCTGTTTGCTCTGAACTGTGACTTCAGATGCTAAATTGCTATAGGTTTGCTACTTTTACTTGGTTACAAACTCCATGACAAGACAAAAGAACCAGAAAACTGATTGTCTTAGATGTTCACATGCAGTGCATTGTACGTTGTCATAGAAATAAAGGCTTTTGAGAAAGGAAAAAAAATCTTTCCAAGCACTGTTATTCGTCGTAGACACTTGAAGCCCTGATAAAGCAACTTGGATTGTTTGTCTGTCATTTTTTTAACACCATATGACACTTGATGTGTCTACCCCACATATTGTTGCTGTCAGACTTCAGCGTAAGATCAATAAAAGGAGCTGTGGTAACAAGTCATTTGTCATGTTGTCATCCGTATTTCCACAATTACAAAATTCATAATAACTAATACATTTAAAATGGTTTGGTAGATTGTTAATCCATTACTAATCCATTACCTTCATGTTTCACTTTATCCACATTATCCTCACTTTAAGGCCAGTGTAAGCTATATAAAAAAACACAAGGGACAGACCAAGGCCCCCCTAGCGATTTTATCCGGCCTGCAAAGGTCCATTGTTTTTTTGTTTTTTTAAATAAAAAAGTTCCATTGATTTAAATGGGCCACCCCCACATTTACCGTAAAAATCTGGCGCCCCAATGACCAGACAGACTGGATGCTCATCGGCCCCGGGGTAATTCGAGTTTGAGACCCCTGCTCTAGGCCCTATTTATCCTGAATATTCCTGCACATAATGCAAACATATCCCTGGATGTAGAATAAGAAAAGGACCTCACACGAACACAACTTGACACTAGACAAATCCCACTGTGACTGGAGTCTCTGAATCACGAAGCTACTGTCTGTTCCCTTGTTGCTTAACAAGCCAATCACTAGAGGACTGTGGAGAAACGCCCTCGGAGTCATTGAGATGCAGCACAAGGTTTTTGCCGTTTTGAGCCTTTGGACATGCCGTAGTCATACGACGATAGACGAAAGCGACCACTCTCAAGCTGAAACCCTGCCGGTAACTTTAAAGCTCAGTTCATGATTAAAAGACTTAATTAAATTATGTTTAAAACACTTAATTAAATAATGATTAAACGGTGGCGTTAAGTGGCAGTTACACTTATATTTTCTAACCACAGGGGCAGAGCCTATGACGGTCCAGCCCAAAGTAACTGTAACGTTAGAGTAATTTTTTTGAGGACAGTTAACGTTTCCGAAGACTGTTCTTTTGAGGCACCTAACAATCTTTCTTTTTACAGTGAAACGATGGCGGCTGATTTCACGAATGACCTGTGCACTCCAGTTTTCATAGTTGACCTGGACACGGTGAAGAGGAACGCCAGAGTGATGATAGAGCGATTTCAGAAGCTTGGGGTACAGCTACGCCCTCATATGAAAACACATAAAACAGTGTAAGGTTGTACATAAACCCTACACTACACCTCCCGGAACCTATCTAGTAATCAGAAGTTTTGACGATTTCTTTTTACAAAAATTTCAATTGTTTTTCAATTACAATTGTTTTTTTTTAAAGCAAACTCACATAATACAATGTTGCAACCTTGGCAGCCTATTCCATCTAAATCTCAATATTCTGTGCTTCATATGCACTATTCTCTGACATGAACTGTAGCCTATCTTGTCTCTATTTAGATATGTTGAAATGGACACACGTCTGCATGTTATCCCATGTATTTTCAGGGAGTGAGTGCCCCACAAATGATTATTCCTCATTCTAAGGAAAGGTGGTGGGTGTCAGCAATAAAGTTACTTCTTAGTTTTCACATGGTACTGGGTCCTAAATAACTGAAATTAGTTCTAAAGGGGGCTACTACAGCAACAGGGAAGGCATCATTTGGTTTCTGACATCTTTGCTCTGTGTTCCTAGAGAGTGCGCAGACATCATGACGGGTGGAGCGCGGCGCTGCATCGTGGTGTCGACTCTGGCCGAGGCATCTTTTTTTGCCGACCACGGCTATGATGACATCCTGTATGCCTACCCTCTGCCCTTCGACAAAGTCGAGCGCTGCGCACAGCTCGCGGAGCGACTGTCCCTCTTCCATGTTCTGGTGGACAACAGTGCCGCCCTAGAGGAACTGAGGAACAGGCCACTGAAGCAGGGCAAAGCTTGGCATGTGTGGATGAAGCTGGACTGTGACAATGGCAGAGGTGAAGACCAGAGACGGGCATTGAGTGATGAATAGGAGTCACATTGGTTGTATTGATGTTTCAGTATGTGAAGTGACTAGGCACTGAAGGATTGTTTCCCAACGTGACCACATTTTCAGAATAGTCCATATAAATGGAAATTTGACATTTAGTATTGTGTTAGGGATCAAACCACACCACCAGCCTAAAGTATCACATGACCACAAACGGTGGACAAATGTGTGCCTACTCCTAATGAAGAAATTACATCTTCTAGCTGGCATCCCCTATTCTGAGCCAAGAGCGCTACAACTGGCCAAGGACATCACAGAGACTACAGGCGTTGAGCTTACTGGGGTATATGCACACTGTGGGAACACCTACGGTTGCCAAGGGGAAGAGCAGATTAAGGCGGTCGCTCAGGAGACCACCACACTCACTCTGCAGTTCATGGATAAGTAAGTCAGTAAGCTCTTGTTGACTAGTAATACCTGCTGATCTAATAAGAAAAAGTGCTTGCACCTCCCAACTTCAGACCAGCGATTTATATAAACAGAATTAGTTTAATTCGATTTTTTTTTTTACCTTTCATATTGGGTTGGCCTATAACTTACATTGCTTGTAATCACCATGGTATGTTGTAGGACTAGAATATGTAGTAACTTTTTTGCAATAGTATCAAGCATTGAGCAGCCTTTAGAGTAGATATAATATCTTTATATTACAAATGTTATTCATCCTAATACGGTGAGTGAGTATAATGACTGTACTTAAGTCATAGCGGTTCTCCTTGAGCCACCCTTCTGTGGCTCTAATGCTCAGGTTAAGTTGCTGGCTCAGGCTAACTGTCCTGGACTGATGTTACCTATCACCTTTGAACTCTTTAGGCTTAAGGCAGCTGGGATCCAGGGTGTAAAGTCCAGCATTGGCTCCACCCCCTCCTGCAGCCACCCAGTCGCTGACATGGCAATGCTGAGTGAAGTGCACCCTGGGAATTATGTATTTTATGGTCAGTGTCATTTGAGGTTGTGTTTGATTCAATGTGTGTGCAATTTAAATGTCATGTCTATTCCTTTTCATGAATCACTTCACTCTTCAACACCAGGAATAACCACCCAACCCAGATCATATCACAGATACATTGTCAAAAGAGTTTTCCTTTAATTAAGTCATTATTTGAACAAACCCAATAATCTCGTTAAACTGAGAGGGGAAAAGTCAAATAGAGAAACAGGTGAAAGTCTGCATGTTCAAGAGAAAACCTAACTACCCAAATTTAACAAAAGGACAGGGATTTTGGGGATTATTCTCCTTCCAACATTACATCCATCTACCTAGTTTAAATCAGATTGATATTTAACCATTTGCACTGGTCCGCAGACGTGCAGCAGTCTCTGATTGGCTCTTGCAGCCTGAAGGACGTGGCGGTGCGAGTGCTCACCAGGGTCATCGGTCACTACCCTCACAGAAACCAGTTGCTGGTCGACTGTGGCTGGACAGCCCTTAGCCATGATGGTGGTGGGAAACTCCCCACAGGCTATGCCGTCATCGAAGGGCATCCTGAGCTCAAGTAAGCAGACTAAGCACCTTCCAAATTAAGATGAAGGGTTACATGTATTGATAGCTGACTGATTTATTGGCTTGTTAGCGTCATCATCGAAATGTGCCTTTAAATGAGAAAATATCATTTTTCCGTAGTTTCAAAGTTTTCATTTAATAGATGATATAGCATGAAAAGGTTTGGGCACAGCTGGTCAAAATTCTGTTACTGTGAATAGTAAGTTGAGTAGAAAATGAACTGATCTTCAAAAGTTAAAGATGAAACATTCTATTTAACATTTTAAGCAAGATGAGTAAAAAAAAAAAAAAAAGAAAAGGAGCACCATGTAAAAGTTTGGGAACCTTAAAGATTTGAGCTCTCGGATTTACCAAGGTCTCAGAACTTTATTAGCATGTAAGGGCTATGGCTTGTTCATAAACAAAAATCAATGCCCAGAAAGGCAGCAGGAGGCTACAAGAAGATTAGTTGTTGTCAGTGGAGGTCAAGTTGAGGTCTGGAAGACCACACAACTTTCTAAGAGAACTGCTTGTAGGATTGTTAGAAGACTTAGCAGACTTAGATGTCTCTGAAGTGGTGGTGCACTGTTCTACTGTGCAGCGACACCTGCACAAATATGACCTTCATGTAAGAGTCATCAAAAGAAAACCTTTCCCGCGTCCTCACCACAAAATCCACAGCCAGAGGTTTGCAATGGAACATCTAAACAAGCCTGATGCATTTCGGAAACAAGTTCTGTGGACGGATGAAGTTAAAATAGGACTCCTTGGCCACAGTGAGCGAAGGTATGTTTGGGGTGCAGAATTTCATGAAAAGAACACTTCAACTTCACTCTCCAACTAATAAGCACAGGCATGCAATTCTGGAATAAAACATCACACCGTCTGTAAAAAAGCTGAAGATGAAAAGAGGATAATGACCCTAAACACACCACAGAATCCACAGTGGATTACCGTAAATCCCCAGATAGTGGCCGGGGCTTGTATTTACTGAGGCTGCACAGCGCACCAGCCTTTATTTGGGGCAGGCTTGTATTAGGGGCAGGCCTTTATTTCTTACTTATCTTCTGTTATAGAATTGTATTATTTAAATAATGGGCATAATTGCATTAGGCTAATATAATTCATTGCAGATGCGTTCAACACTTCCAGCACATCGCGTTGCGCTTTAGGTCGGGGTGTCAACGTAAAAAATAAACATCTGCGTTATGGTCTCCACTGTCAGTCACGGAGGAAAATATTTCCAAAGCCTTGAATTTAATCATTTTTCTAGACACTCTATTATGCTTATTGCGGACTGAAAACATTCAAAAGTTGCAAAATGAACGATTTGCCATTTGCCCCGACCTAAACCTCGTCATCAATCAGCAGATAGCCCTCAAAAGAGCACTGCATGCAAGACGGCCCAAGAATCTAACAGCACTAGAAGCCTTTTGCAAGGAAGAATGGGCAAAAATCCCAGAAATAATTGAAGGACCCTTAGCTGGCTACAAAAAGCGTTTATACGCTACTTGCCAAAGGGGATGGTTACTAGTACTGACCATGCAGCATGCATGACCAAACTTTAGCTTTGGGCCCTTTTCCTTTTGTGTTATTTTCAAACTGTTAATGATGGAAATCAAAAAAGTAGTCTTGCATAAAATATGAAAGAAATTTGTCATCCTTAACTTTATACCTTTTTGGAAATCAGGTCAGCCTTTTACTCGTTCACCTATTCACAGTAACAGAAATTCTGACCAGGGGTGCCCAAACCTTTGCATGGCTCTTCAATATGTAATATCAGGGTTTTCATTACAATGTATCAGATGGTTAATAATACAGATTGTTGCTGATCTAGTGCAATTTACCATGACAAGATGTGAGTAGTTATTTTGAGGGTTGGGGATTATTATTTTGTAATATTTATGAAAGCAATGTAAGTTTATACATTTATTCATTCATGAATTCCTTGTTTTCATTCATTCATTCATTCCTCCACCTTTACCCACATGTATGGATCTCTGTTCTCTGCACATTGCAGACTGCTGTCTATGACTCAGGAACATGGGAGAATAGAAGCTGTATCTGGAAAGCTGGACTTCACTAAATACCCAATTGGCTCCATGCTCTCCCTGATGCCTTACCATGTAAGTTCTAACTACATAAAAGCTATTCGCCTATGGATTCAATTCAATTCAATTCAATTCAATTTTATTTGTATAGCGCCATAACAATACAATTGCCTCTAGGTGCTTAACAGAGCCCAGAGACTAAACCCCTGTAGTGCATGCACAATGGATTCAGTTATTGCCAGTTATGCCACAGCTTCCAAACTGCCAAATGTGTCTATGGGTTTCCCTCTTATTTATTGTTAAGAGTTTGCAAAGATGTGGTAAACTATGTACAACATAGTTGTAGTGTTGTTTTTCATGGTGCTTTATGATGGAATTGTGAAAAAGCAGAATATCACTTTATATACAACTTCCGGGTATGGATATTAGAAATTCTCTGGTGGTGGATTGGGGAGTTGGCCAGAAGTTTGTACTTTTCAGCGTTAGCATTTTAGTAACAAAATAGCTGTACCCCCTGCAGATGCTTAAGTGCATGTTTACTGTTTGTGTCTTTGACAGGCTTGTGCTACTGCCATGATGCATCCCATGTACTATGTTCACTCCAACGGAAAGATAGTGGGGACATGGACTCCTACACGAGGATGGTGAGGCTGCTGTGTAACACCCACCAACGTAATAACT
The DNA here is from genome assembly GCF_963457725.1 of Sprattus sprattus. NCBI lineage: Eukaryota > Metazoa > Chordata > Actinopteri > Clupeiformes > Clupeidae > Sprattus > Sprattus sprattus. The sequence goes on along the minus strand of NC_137922.1, from coordinate 53,326,352 downwards.
TCCCACCAACGTAATAACCCTGCCAACGTAATAAAAAAGTGTGCATTTCAGACGTAATAGCCCGGCCAACGTAACAATTTCCTGCCAACGTAATAATTCTTGCCTCCGGCCAACATAATACACAGCTTTCTGCCAACGTAATACTTATTATTAATTGGTGTCTGTCAGCCTCCAGAATGGTATTTACATATGACCTAGTATCCCCAACGAGGCTCACATAATGCTCTCCCTGCCCCTCTGCAAATGACCAAGGATTAATAGGGGTAGGTTCTCATCATATGTGTGTCTTGGTAAAATGAGGGTGAAAGCATTTGCTCCAAGTGTAGATACAACCAAAATTTGCACATTATAAAGTTCTGATGCTCTTTGAAGGGTGATATGATCTCCAAATGTCCCATGTTTGTGCATATTTTCCAAATACATATCCCAGTTGTCCCCCACAAAATTAGAAATAGGGGTTCCATGTGATGTATAGGGATTGTTTCGTAAATTAGACACAATTTCTTCCCTAACATTGGATGCTGATCTTAAAATCCCTATATTTTCAAGTTGATTGGCCAACGCAGAGAACTGGCAATCACCATTTGGTTCTGGATTTAATTGAATATGAAAATTTGTTGAGGTAAAGTATTATTACGTTGGCAGGAAATTATTACATTGGCCGGGCTATTACGTCTGAAATGCACACTTTTTTATTACGTTGGCAGGGTTATTACGTTGGTGGGAAGTTATTACGTTGGTGGGTGTTACACTGCTGTCACATACAGGACTCTGGGATTATCATAGTAGAAATTATTCCTGTGAAGCGGCCATCTACTGGAGATTATGACCTCACAAATGAACTGGAATTATGTTTTGGAATCTGCAGTGAGGGTTTTTATCCGTGAAATGTGCCATTAGTGACAAAATGAAGAGATATTTCAAAAGTCTTTAAAAAAATGTATAGGTATTAACATTTATAAAATATACTAACAAAATGCGTAAAAGGAATTACTAATGTAGAAGTTGTTTGTGTTTATCTTGATCTTGTGGGGATGACTAATGGCATGGCACTCTGTATGGTAACTGCACCACCAGATTTCACCAGGTGGCAGCACAAACCCTGTTTGTAAACTGATGCTTGCAGAAAAGACGAAAGATACTGTCTGAAAATCAATAAACTGCTTGGTGATTTTCACTTAATTGGGTGAAAGACATTGTAAGAGTTAGAGTCTAAGTCTCACATATTTGAACGAGGTGAGAAAATCGTTGATTTGATGCCTTTCTTTAAACTGAAGTGTTCATATCATTGGAAATGTACATCTTTTATACTGACAAAAGTGAGGAAAACATGAAAATAAACTCAAATAATAATATCATTAAATAAGGGCATTGTCATTTATTTAAATGCATTATTATGATTGTTATTATTGATAATTATAATACCACAGATTTAATCTTAAAATTGTTGACAACAGTCACAACACCCTTGTCTTTTGATATTAAAACGTCCTTGTGATCGAGTGGTTACGATAACAGGATGATGAGGGGGGAATCTATCGCTGTACCAAATTGCTGGTATTGCTAAGCAGTGAGACAGCGCTTATGAAAGCTCGAGCTTCGTCGGGTCACCTGTTTACCTGACCAATTGAGTTCCTCTCACCGAGCTCTCGTCGTGCCTATCCAATAGCGGCGCAGTGCGCACGGCAGCCAGGCAGCAAGTTGGCAGGAAGAGAGATGTCAACACTGAAAGGAGAGCCGTGAAATGACTTTATGTGGGCCTGGAGAGATCTACAATATCTGTATAATCGCGTGAATCGTGCTTAAGAGGAATGCTTTGCTTGGCCGTGGCGATTGTCGTGGTATGGATAATATCGCTTAGAGCTGTCCGTACGGCTGCCCAAATTGTAGGTTCGTTCAAGGACTCCAGCGATAGCCGCAGGAATAGCACGCTCACACCAGCGCTCTGTTAGCATTCCTGCAGCATTGGGAGGTCACATCGCACGGGTATGTATTATTGAGGAGAGATGATGTAATGATAAATATGTCATTACATCGCCAAACATCTTGCAGACATCACACTTATACGTTTTACCATTCACGATGCAGGCAAGCTGTAAGAAGAGACGTCGAAAGTCTTTTTTAGGATGATGTCAATAGATCTGCAGTTATTTTACTTAGTGTGATAGCTGTCATATTGTGCACATAAAGTCATGGAATGGTCAGTTATGCTTTTCCGATCACGCAAATATCAGTTAGATTGGAATTTATTACAACTAGGTGTTTTGGTCTTCAACGGGAGGAATGCTGCACAATAAATTACCCAGCACACAGGTTATGACCCACAGGTTTGTGGCGACCACTTGTTTTGAACCTGTTAATGTTTATTACCTCATTAATGTTCTGCTCATTGTACTTCATTGATTTGTGGTGTGTTGGCTGAAGAGTGCTCTAATTGTCTTTCAAGACACCAAGTGTGAGATGTTGTTAAACATGCTTTATTACATCAAGTAATTGTAGTGCCGAAATGTTGAATGAATTTTGATATTGCTTTGGTGTGTTATTTGCTTTAGTTATGAGCTTCCTTTAAGAATATGCCTGTAAACAAGCTAAGCTATTTACACACACACACACACAGCTATATACATACACAAATACACACTTATACAGTAATGGCGCTGAGCCTTTGGAAGGGAATACTCTCTTGGGCGACTGGAGCCTTGTGCCTGAAGGACACACACCCTCGCTGGCACCCTGCCTGAGAAGCATTCTGATCCCTAAGCCTCCAACCTGTCCCTACCGCAGCCATCTAGCTCCCTCGCATGACTAGACAAGACAAGAGGATGGCCCAAGTGGCCGTGAAGTTGTCATGGGAAAGGCCAAGAGACCAGGCTCAATGGCTGATTGTTAGCTTGCCATGGTGGATAGACCGCACTCTCCTTTGACGCTTTAGCCTTGCTGGAGACCCCACCGGGAAGTAAACCATGATCTGTTGTTATCTCCAATTAGCCCAATCGTGACCCTGGCCAAGGACTTATATGTGCAGTCAATCTATGCACTGACTATACTACAGATTATGGCAGACCTCTGACCCAACGCTAATACACAGGATTCTGTGTAATAAGAGAGAATGGTCAAATAAGTTGGTTGGTTATTGAGTTCTGCTCATTAGTTCTGCCTCAGAGGCTCTGATGATGCATTAGCAAGCCTGGAAGCAATTGGCTCATCTATTTGCTGCTGTTTGTGTGTGCTCGTGTGTGAGAGAGACACACACAGACAGAGAGATGTAGTCATGCTTGAGTCTCCAGATGATCTTGGCCATTTGCTTCTTTCCACCACCCAGATTTTTTTCCCATGTTTATCGCCTCAGCGTCTTTGCCACTCTCTCTCTCTCTCCCCACCCCCCCCCTCTCTCTCTTGCGCACTCTCTCCCTCTGTCTCTCTCTCTCTCTTTCTTCCTCTGCCTGTCTCTGTCTGCTTCCCCTAAGCTCTTTTTAGCAAAATCTATTTTAAGCCCGGCTTGTAATGCCATGGTTGAGGTACTGTATACACTTAATTATCTGGCACAGGAGTCGCTAAGCTTCTTACAGAATCGCAGGGGTGGATGTGTAGGCCCTCATGCTTGTCTGATCCAAAACATCAGGGAAATGTCTCGCGCAAATGTAATGCATCTGTGACCGGGGTCTCTGTTAGGACCTGGCTTATCGAGTTAGAATGGCACTTATCCCATTTCCTCCCCTGTCAATCAGTTAAGACAATTGTTTTCATGGACCGGTGTCCTCCACTACATCACATGTCCAAGCGTGACCTTATGGTGATGTTGCAAGATTTGTGGGGCATATGTGTGTGTTCTCTGTGCCTCGCTCAGTACGTACTGTGGGGCTTGTAAAAGAGTCGGTTATGTTTGAGGAGAAAAAAAAATTCAAATCTCATTGCTAAATCTCTTTCTGCTATCAACCGGTTTTGACTGGTTGTTCTTATCTGCTTGATACACACATAGACATACATGGAGCGCTAGGTGGTTGGTGTGTTGGTACAGCACCGTAAACAAAACACTCTTGAGCACGCCATTGGCTGAGAGGAGGGTTTTGCCAGTGTCAAAAGCACCTGGCTGGCCAGGCAAAGGCTTCTGGATCTGACGTGAAGCAAACACACTCACTCTCTCCCTCCCTCTCTCTGTCTGTCTCTATCTCCCCCTCTGTCTTTGTCCATCTCCATCTCTCTCTCTCTCTCTCTCTCTCTCCCTCTTTCTCCCTCCCTATTTGTCTTTGTCCCTCTCTCCCCCTCTCACTCCACTTGTTCACACACACTGCACTAATCACGGTTTGAAGGGCAGTTGTATAATCTGCAAGGGCCTGCCTGCACACGTCTCACTCCAGGGCATCATTGTGTGCCACCAGTAGGTTTGCAGTAGTGGCTGTCAGCAGCGGCTGACCCGTGTGAGACCCGCAGCAGCCATGGAAAAGCAGCCCTTTCTCCCAGTGGACAACTAAAGTCAAGCACAGAGTGAGGTAAGATGGTAAGCCCTAATGATGAGCACAGTTAGAAAGAGTTCTGGTGTTCTGGAGTTCTGTTTACACAAGTCCAATGTGTTTGCTGATTTTGGTCTCTCTCTTCTCTCTCTCTCTCTCTCTCTCTCTCTCTCTCTCTCTCTCTCTCTCTCTCTCTCTCTCTCCACTGGTTTGGTACCTAATGCTCTTGACAGGGGTGGAACATGCTCCAAACAGAGCGCGGTGTGGTGGCGGAATGGCTCTCCGAGTTCAAGGTGAGAGCATGTATCTGCAAGGCATTGATGTCCACACATCCACATCTGTACACACACACACACACACACACACACACACACACACACACACACACACACACACACACACACACACACACACACACACACACACACACACACACACACACACACACGTCTTGCACACATTTGCTGTAGGGAGGCATTAGAAGGAACAGCTCTTCTGAATGGGTTTCACTCCCCCCCCCCCCCCCCCCTCTTCCCTCTCTGTCTGTCTTTCTCTGCCTTGCTCATTCATTTTCTCTGTTTCTCTTGCTGAACAGGCATTACCTGATGTCCAGATCCCCCGCTATGCTGGTAGTCTCCATCTGAAGAGAGCCCTGGTTCCAGCGCTCTACAGGGTGATCCAGGCTCACCCCAGCAGTGAGGTAATGCCTTTTTCCCATTAGGCCTCCATTTTCCTCCATGGGTTTTGCTGTCATTAGGAGAAAGGGTGCAGGAGGACTTTATTCTGATGTCATGGATAAGCTGCCAAAAGTAGAAGTCCCTTAGACACTCAGTATCTTGGGTCAATTGTCTTGATTAGCCAATCAAAACAACTATTGGCTCAGTAATGGGAATTAAAAAGAGAAGTGGGTAGGTTGCAAAGCTATGTACTGAATGTGTGTTACTATTTCAGGTAACTTTATGTAGGGATTGTAATGTTTGTGAAGAGTGGGGTGGAGTGTTGTCTGATTATTCAACATTGCTACTTCTGTCACAGTGCTGCATTCCACTCGTTTCTCTGTCTGTCTGTCCTTCATACTGTTCTCATTTGCATGTAAACAACTTCAGTATCTTCCCTCTTTCACTCTCTCTCTTCCTCCCTCTCTCTCTCTTTCTCTCTCTCACTCTTTCACACTCTCCCTACTCCTTTTCTCTCTGCTATAGCTGTTGGCTCCGGTGTGTCACCAGTTGTTTGAGCTGTACCGCACCTCAGAGGACCGCCTGCGTCGCTTCACTTTGCAGTTCTTGCCGGAGCTCATTAGTGTGTACCTCTGCCATGCCACCAGTAGGGGGCGCTACAACACGGGCTGCATCGAGGCACTGCTCCTGGGCATCTACAATCTGGTAGGGCACACAAAAGTGTGTGTGTGTGTGTGTGTGTGTTTGTGTGTCTGTGTGTGTGTCTGTGTGTGTGTTTGTGTGTGTGTGTGTGTGCGTGTGTGCGTGTCTGTGTGAGTGTGTTTGTGTGAGTGATTACCAGCTCTTTGTGTTGAGGGTGTTTATCTGCTTCTTTGCATGGGTGCGTGTGGCATATGGGTACGGGTGTCCAAATGTGTGTGTGTGTTTGTGTGTGTGTGCGTGTTAGGGGGGTGAAGTGGATTAATTATCTCTCCTCCTATCACCTCCCTGCAGGAGATTGTGGATAAAGAGGGTAACAGTAAGATCCTCTCCTTCACCATCCCCTCCCTTTCAAAGCCTTCCATCTACCATGAGGTGAGTCAGGACAGAGACCTGTCCGCCATTACAGTCTCTGCTGTGCATTTTTAATGGTTGGTTTTTCAGTTGGTGAAGTTTAGTCATGTATTTCACTGCCTAAGGTTGAAGTATATTTTAAAAAGTGTGTCAGGCACCGATGACATGGCAGCTTTTTCTTCACTTTTAGGGTATTAGTCAGGGCAGTGACGCCATATATTTCATTCTCTTGGGAGAACATCTCTTGGCAAAAATTAGGCTAAGTCAAGCTTGACCAATAAAGAGAAAACAACTGGTAGGCAGACGATATTGTATTCCCACCCCTTATTTAGATCGGAAAATCTTTGCTTGTGTGAGAAACAGAGATCAAGGTTATCTCCTGCATCAGATGATATAAGATCCGTGTGGCTCTTACTTCCTGGGTTCATGTCTAAATGCCCCACACCATGAAGTGCTTTTCTTACAATGATTGGTTTCTGTCCAAGACAACCACAGCGGAAAAAAAACAGCGAAGCATTCTTAAATAGATCCAATTCTGTTAGCCATTGATGTCTAGAAGCAGGAAGCTGAGCATGGGCTTCCACAATGAGCTCATCATACACACACACACACACACACACAGACACACACACACACAGGAAGCTGAGCATGGGCTTCCACAATGAGCTCATCATACACACACACACAGACACACACACATACAGACACACACACACACACAGGAAGCTGAGCATGGGCTTCCACAATGAGCTCATCATAAGAGCCATCACTGAGCCTCTATTTAATGAACGAGAGGAAAGCAAACAGGCTGGCTGAATGAGCTGAATCAAATCACAAGAGCAGCTGCTTCATCTCATCCCAGACGCCGCGGATATGATACGGCAATTTTCTCCAGTTAGGTTCCCAGACACTGCAGCAACTGACTCTGGATCAGCGCTGGCCTGGATCTGGTGTGCAGTCAGATCCAGAGTAAGCTGCCAGCTGGGTTTAATGCACAACTTGAGTTCAGTTGTATTTCAGAAGTGTAGTCTTAAATTACGTTACAGGGGCAGCCGTGGCCTACTGGGGGGCAGCCGTGGCCTACTGGTTAGGGTTTCGGGCTGGTAACCGGTGGGTGGCCGGTTCGAGTAGGAAAAATGTGGGCGGGGGAAGTGGTAGAGCACTGCCCACATCCATGGCTGAGGTGCCCTTGAGCAAGGCACCTAACCCCGATCACTGCTCCCCGGGCCCTGCCAAAGGCAGCTCACTGCTCCGGGTTAGTGTGCTTCACTGTGTGTATCACTACCCTGGATGGGTCAAATGCAGAGATAGAATTCAGAGTGTGTGTGTGTCACCATCTCTGCCATAAACATAGTCACTAGTCACATTCCATACATTTTTACTGAAGCCCGATTAGTTTGCCTTCATAAATATAAAAAAGGCATTTGGCATTTGTCTGTGACGTGTGACACGAGTGCCACATACTTCCTGGACAGATTCTTTGATGTTGTTCTTGACTTGAGAATGACTTTTGATTGGGCTCTGACTCCCCTCAGCCCTCCAGCCTGGGCTCCATGGCTCTGACTGAGGGAGCTCTGTGTCAGCATGACCTGCTCAGGGTGGTCTACAGCGGCCTCCACCCCCAAAGAGAGACCTTCACCTCCCAGAACAGGTACAGATGTACTACTATCAACGGATGTATGCTGTTCTCTTTCTGGAGATATACACACACTGCAAAAAATGCCCCTCTAGATTTAAGACAAATAATTACATATTTAAGCAGGATTTTGCTTAAAACAAGCAAATTTGGCTGCCAGTGCGTTAAGCAAATTTGGCTTGTTAAGATTTCTTAAAATAAGTAATATTTGCTTGAAATAGGTAAAAATAACCTTACCAAGAAAGCACTAGGTAAGTACAATTTAGCTAGAAACAAGACCAACTAGATTTTTCATCTCAATATAAGAGTAATAACACTAGGTTAGAAAAGCATTTTTTGCAGTGCACTCCTGTAAATTTCAGCGGTAGACAGCGGCATCCCACACAACCCCTCAAACTGACTAAAATCATGACAAGGTACATTCAAATCCAATCACCAACTATCAATGTATTGATAATTTAGTTGTATATGAAAAACAATACCTCACCATAGAGACCATAAGTTCAAAATCGTAGTCCCTCTTTGGATGTGCATTTGAGTTTAGATTGTGATCTTGATTAAATGTTACAGTATTGTCATAAAAACTAAGTTGAAACTAAGTTTCTTTGCCCAACGGGATGTATTGCTTAAGGAGATTTTCAAAGTAACAATTCGGTTCTGTTCTGTTCTGTCAGCTGTTTTTCTCTACTGCCATTGTCAATCACTGTTTTAGAAAATTGGTTCAGTTCCCCTTGAAAGTTTGTTTACAGTGTCCTCTGAACGAGGCCACATGTGTTGGGAGACGAGTGTAGAGAGAAATAATAGTATGTTCTGTATATCCGCAGTGTGCTTCACTTTGACAAATGGTCTCTCTGGATTATGAATGGATGCATTTTAAGAAGGAGCACAGCACAGACTTTTGTGTGTGTGTGTGTGTGTGTGTGTGTGTGTGTGTGTGTGTGTGTGTGTGTGTGTGTGTTTGGTCAGCCATCTGTAAAAATAGAACAGACACTGTGTGGGAGCCTCAGCTGAGCCGTTTTTTGTTGTTTTCTTAGGTTGTTATGTTTTATTACTGCAATGCATTTGTGGTTGTGGTGTAGCTCTGTGGATTACTGCAGTTTGGAGTTTTCAATTTATTAATTTACTTGTTTATTTGATTGATGTAGTTTATTTTCGATAGAGCACATTAACAGACATCAGTATACAATACAAAATATAAACATGCTGGAGTTAGCAAGAAGCAATTTACATCCATTGTCCCTAGTCAGGTAACAACATTAAAAAAAAAACAGTAGAGGTAGCAAATACAAATATACAATTAGAAGAAGGGTGGAATACTTATACACAAATTCGGTTTAGAGTGGTCACAGTTCTGGTTTGCCATGGGCCATTGTTTGAGAGGGGTCTTGGTGGGATAGGTGGGTTATGTAGGGCACTCCCTTATTGTAAGGGGTAGGCCATGCCAACATTTACATCCCTTTACTGACAGTACAGCTGACAACATTTAAAACATTTTAATACAAATTGTATTAAAAAACCTTTATGGCTTTCTTGAAAAGTGACAAGTGACCAGTTAGCGAAACAGTACTCTATATGTGCAAATGGCCTGATTTGCCTGTTTTTGACAGCTGTTTCACATGACTTAAAGGTTAATGTGGAGTCCATTGTGACCCCAAAATACTTGAATTCATTCACAATGTCAGGATTCCCCCACTCTCATTAGAATGTGTCATCTTTACTGGTTGTTTTTGTGAACATCATTCACACCTATTTTGGAGTATTGAAATGGAGACATGATTTACTGTGCCAGGTCTGATCATGGGTCATTGCAGATGTCAAAGTCAAGGAGACATCTTGGATATTTTTTTGCATGTATAGAAATGACTGCATTATCTGCATATATATGAATAGTGACATGCATCAGCTGGGTCATGAATATATAGTGTGAATAAAATACGTCCAAGTATAGAACCTTTAGCCTTGAGATTTGGTGCCATCAGCGCAAACACATTGCTTTCTATTGGACGAATATGAAATCATCTACAGGGTAGCTTCTTCAGAAAATCAGATAATTAAATACCCTCTTTAAATCCAAAAAGACTGCACCAACATGAGAACTCTAATCCAAGAAGCATTTAGCCTTTTCTAAAAAGAGACCGTTAGCCATTTCTGCGGAATAGTGGGCACGGAACCCAAATTGCATCAGATCCAGAAGAGGTGTGGCCTTTATTTAGATCTTTAGTCTTTGCTACCCACTTCTCAGCAACCTTAGATATAGCCAGGAAGATGCTGATTGGGCAATAGTTGACCATGTCTGTTTTTTTTTCCATGTCTGGTTCTGTTATTTCCTCTATTTTAAAAACAGGCTGTGCTTGATGAAGTTCTAGTTCTAGGTTCTGGTTCTCTTTGCAGGTTTGAGGTGCTGTGCCATCTCATGCTCTGCTACAACTCGGCCGTGGTCTTCATGCCAGCCTCCTCCCACCAATCAGCTTGCAGGATGAGCTCGAGGTAACACACATGCCTACTGTGGGTATCATATCTGCTACAGTACCTTACCTGCAATGGTACATTCTGCTTCTTTATTGGTCAGAACTTATTTGGTGGCCGTTTATTTGTCAGCGTCTGACAAAGGAAGGCAATTACGAATATCGATGAATACATTACCTATTGCGAAATGTACAATATCCCCCCTTTTTACCTTCAAATGGATACTTTATGCATACAGAAAAGCATCACTCTAAAGTGCTCCTCTGTAGTACGTGGCAGAAGTAGTAGAAGGGTACTTTTAACCATATGGTCTAAGCCCAAAGATAGAACTCTCTCAAGTCCCAATGCCTTCAAGACCTGCTTGTGGGTAATGGAGTTTTGAATTTGAAGAGGAATTTTTTCCCCACATCTCCCCATCTGTCTATTTCTGATATTCTTCTGTTGTATCTGTGTGTGGGTTGAGCCTCATATGTATTTAATCCCCCAAACAAGCAGAACACTCACGTCAAATCCTATTAAGTCAACTGGATTGATGCCAGCTTTCTGATCTAATCACTCCTGTGCTCTGAATTTGATTGGCAGGCTGTGTGTGTGCGGCTATCCCCGGCAGCAGCTGAAGGCTTGGAGGGAGCCGTGTCAACGCGTGCGGCTGGACCAAGAATTCATGGTGCAGATGCTGACTGCTGTCTACCATGCCATGTGAGTAGCCTGCTGTTACACGCCCCGGCCTTAAGGGGGCGACTGTTTTCATTCAGGAAAAGATTGGGGGAGAGTGTAAAATAATTTTTAGCATGTGCATTGATTAAAATGGGTGAAATCTCCACGTAGTAAATAAGTCAGGACTAAGTCATCGACTTAATCGATGTGTGAATAATTCAGTGGAGAGGCAGGACATAAAGTGCTCATGCATTATTCTGTCCTGAACTGCCTGCTGTAGTCTTCCAGTAACATAATGAAAACCTGTCTAGTCCATTCATTTGTGTGGCCCTCTGTGACCTTTTGAAATTTGTATTTCGTGCCCAGGAAATGTACAGTCTCCTTCTAATGCACCAGTTGATGTGACAGGTTTGCATCAGCCAGATTGTAGCTTTGAAAACGTGCAACATTTGTAAAAATGTATACCGCTGATTCAGTTCATTAATGTATGCACACAAATAGTTAAATGTATTTTAATTTCATGTATACTTAATACAAGAACCTTTTTCCACAAGATTATGTACAGACAACTTTATGCCTTCCCAATGTTCTACATTTTAAACACTGCTTCATGATCATGCTAAATTGTACCGCTGATATTGTTCTCAGCTCTCCTCCTCAAGGTTAACTCTATAGCCTCTATCCTAGTGAAATTAGTGCTGCTGTCTACAGTGTGATTATTTGCTTCCAGACCACTAGTCATGAAGTCTCTCTGGCTCTTTGTCGCCCCCTGCAGTTATAATGGTGAATGGGACCTGGGAAACGAGGCCCTGCTGGACATTATGTACCGATCCCAGCTGGAGCTCTACGCCAGGCCTCTACTGGTAGGACTACAGCGCTCTCACTCCTCTTCAGCTGCCTCCTGACTGAATTTGTTCCTCGTTTCTGTATTAGTAATTTTGTAGTACAACAGTATTTGGTAAACCTTTTGGTGTTGTGTGTGTCCAGTTCTTTCGTGTCATTTTCATTTTTTCCTCTCATGATATTCTGGTTACTGGTTAATAGAGACTGAAATATATGTTATGAATAACACCTTTGATAAGTTAGCATGCTTTGAATCAGCCTTTCTGCTGTTTGACTACGCAAACTTAAAAAAAAATATGACTGCCTGTCAATTTACAAAACTGTCTTCTTTCCTCTTCCTGACCTTTGACCTTTTGTAGCTGTCTAACTCGATGAAGCGTTCGTTGCCACCTCAGCCTCCAGACGGGTCCCGGAAGCTTCTGCCGGTGGAAGTAACCCCCACAGGGAGGCGTATCTCTCACACGGCCGTGACGGCGGCCTCCATTCGCCGACTCCGATGGAAGAGAGAGGGTACGGGTACGGGAGTCCCTCCTTTATTCAGCAATCACCAGCTGAGGAAGCCCTCAGATATGCAGTTGTAGTTGTCTGTTTAAGTTGGCTGTAGCCGTGCGAAATAGGTATACTTCTGCTTGAGCTTTCTTTGTATTTGCACGTGAACTTTGCATTCTTTACAAACATCATATTGCTTTATTAGAGCCAAAGTAGATGTTGGCATTTCCATAACTGAGCACATTCTGAAAGTCTGAAAGTATTTTCTCATTTTATAGTGTTTCATTGTCAGATTTCACTGACATTTGCCTCATGGTTACAAAACACATACTTGTCACAAATGTAACCATGCAAGGGGGCCTAGATGAACATCTACATAAACACTGAGTCATGGCTTATTATATGCCAGTATCACCAAAAATAGAGTTGGAAAAAGTTCGTGCTCAGAAAGTGGAAAATCCTTCCATATTTGTCCCTGTCATATTTCATACCCCTGCAATGTTGACACAAAGGACTGGTTGAGAGGGGGACCTGTGGCCTTTGAATTTGAATGAAACTAAATTGCTTTACCTACCAGCGTCTTTGTCTCTCTAACCATTATTGGTAAGTGAACAATCGGATGATGATTGATGCTCAAACTAGTCTTACTTCAAATCTCTTGCTCTCCGAACATCCTTTTTGCCGTCCCACCGACATCTCTTTGCACTGCCGTTAGCTCGTGACGTGTTTAGAAAGCTTTTGCGGATGAATGTTGATGTAAAATCAGTCACAAGTCATTTTATCGTGTCAATGGAACACTTCCTAGTGGAGCTGCATTCTCTAAAAGCTTTGTTGTAATATGACATCATGAAATGATGAAGTTCATAATACAGCAAAGCTTCTGAGAAGACGAGCCTAGGCCTCAAGCTCTGTAGTGGCTGGGGAACCACTGTATAGATGATTAGTTATAGAGGTTGAATCAGAACCCACTTCAGGCTTTTGGGGGGGCTTTGCCATCACAGCGTGTGCTCACTGTCTGTGATGATGAAGTTCATAATACAGCAAAGCTTCTGAGAAGACGAGCCCAGGCCTTCAGCTCTGTAGTGGCTGGGGAACCACTGTATAGATGATTAGTTATAGAGGTTGAATCAGAACCCACTTCAGGCTTTTGGGGGGGCTTTGCCATCAGTGCGTGTGCTCACTGTCTTCCCCCCCCCCCCCCCCCCCCCCCACCACCTCCTCCAGATGGCTTTGACTACTCGAGCGATGTTGATTTGAGCGCCTTCCTGAACCCCAAGCGAGCGGCTCCTGCTCGGGCGCCCCCAGGCAGAGCAGCAGCGCCACGCGTGCGCTCAAAGTACACCATCCACCTCACGCTGCGCGAGGGTAGGCAGTAGAGCAGTTAGTCAGTCGGTCACTCGGTGTCAACTCCTTAGTCCTCTCCCCCATAGATGTAGATGCTGGGTTAGGGACATACAGTATTCACCTCTCGGCTGGAACGTGAGATGTCCCTTCCCCAGCTGGAGCCGCTGTTCTAGTTTTGCCCTCTTCCCCACACTCAAACAAATCTAAAAGGAGATGCACTGTAGGCTTTTTCTGTCACATGGTAATTCTCCTGAGGATATTAGCTTTTTCCACGTGGTCTTCCCTTGGAAGTCATGAAAATGTGTCTGATTTCATGTTCAAACATACCACCCATATAAATAACAGTGCGTCCGCGGTTTGATTTATCCATTAGGTTATTAATATGGGTGTTATGTTTGAACATGAAATCAGACACATTTCCATGCCTTCCAATGCACCTGGCAAGTGATTATCATCATATGGCTCTCTGGATGTCTAGTGTCTATACGTGGCTGTATGATCCCTTGATTTTCAGGTGTCGAGTAAATAAAACATTGCTGGTTTTGGAAGTTTGAACATACTCAGTTAATGAGCTTGTGCAATGGATAATGAGCATACGTTTCATTAGTTTGGCCTCCTTCAGTGTTTCTCCTAACTGGCCCTGTAAATGTCTAGTTCTTCTGGAAAAGATCTGTGGTCCCCCGCATTGAGGATGAGGTGTCCCGTGTTTCCTCCACTCCATTACTCTGTAAACCCTCTCCTCTCCTGCTTAGGTCCTCTCTCGCTTCTTTTCCCATTCTCTCATTTTCACTTCCCTCTATCTATCTATCTATCTGTCTATCTATCTATCTATCTATCTATCTATCTATCTATCTATCTATCTATCTATCTATCTATCTATCTATCTATCTATCTATCTATCTATCTATCTATCTATCTATCTATCTATCTATCTATCTATCTATCTATCTGTCTGTCTGTCTATCTGTCTGTCTGTCTGTCTGTCTGTCTGTCTGTCTGTCTGTCTGTCTGTCTGTCTGTCTGTCTGTCTGTCTGTCTGTCTATCTATCTATCTATCTATCTATCTATCTATCTATCTATCTATCTATCTATCTATCTATCTATCTATCTATCTATCTATCTATCTATCTATCTATCTATCTATCTATCTATCTATCTATCTATCTATCTATCTATCTATCTATCTATCTATCTATCTATCTATCTATCTATCTATCTATCTATCTATCTATCTATCTATCTATCTATCTATCTATCTATCTATCTATCTATCTATCTATCTATCTATCCATCCATCTGTATTTCTTTTTTCTCTCTGTCTGTAGACGGGGATGGTGTGAGCGGTGGTGAAGACTCCTTTGACCCAGACGAAGGTTTCTCCTCAGGGGCGTCGAGCAGCAGCCAGCCCAGCGTGAAGAAGGACGCAGCGGGTGCCACTCCTTGCCCGTCCCGGGAGCGCGAGGGTCCCGCTGGGAGGCTGCGCGACCTGGCTGCTGACACCAGGGCGGCGCTGCGCCGCCTCCACCAGCGGCACCAGTCCCCTCCTCCTCTGGCCCTGGCCCTGGCCCCCACCCCCCACCCGCCTCGCACCCTTGAACCCAGCCCTCCACAACAGTACCTGGACCCCAGTTATGTACCCGCTTTTGGGTTGCCGCTCATCCGGACTGCCAGCACCTCATCCAGCAAATCGCTGGACTGCGGGGGCTTCAACGGCTCCACGGGCCCCAGCGCGTCCCTGGGGAGCCTGAGCGCAGCCGACCGCCCCCACTGCCTGTCGGCCATCAGTCTGCAGGAGGACAGGCTGAGCGGGGGGACCAGGAGCCAGGGCCAACGCTCCCCAGGGAGCCCCTTCTCCTCTGCAAGCCCCCTCTCCAGAGAGTCCCGCTCCCGGTCCTCGAGCTTCAACATGCAAATCATATCACAAGTGTAGTGGAGCCAAGGACATTGTGGGGACTGTGGTCGTGTGTGTGTGTGTGTGTGTGTGTGTGTGTGTGTGTGTGTGTGTGTGTGTGTGTGTGTGTGTGTGTGTGTGTGTGTGTGTGTGTGTGGCTATGCGTTCCTGTGTGTATGGACAGGTGCATGTATAATAGCATGTATCACTGTGATCTCTGCTTGTGGTACGTGTGTGTGTTTGTAATTTGTGTATGTGTGAGTGCTTGTGTGCGTAAGTACATTGTATGAGTGTGTATCTGCGTTCTCTGTGCATGTGTTTCAGCATGTTTTGCCATGTTGCGTACAGTCTACGCTATTGGCTAACACAATTATGCATCAGCTTACTTGTGGAGAAAATGTTTTTGCTCAATGTCACCCCCTTGTGGACCTTGTGAATGTGCACCTGGAATGAAATTATCTTTTTTTGTGCCATAATATCTTGGTGTCGGCGTGCTGTTACTACACCTGCTGTCATTGCTCCTGTCTGGACAATCAGTTGGAAGAGCGACAATCACGTCAGCCGAGTGACAGGGTTTGAACAGGGAGTGGTTGCTACTGTATAAAAATCCAAAGAGTTTGTGTTCTTCTGCTGATTGCATATAAGCAAAGCTGCTTCCAGAACCACGGATAGAGCTCATACTTGTTGCCTGTGCTCTTGATGTACTATAGATTAATGTGAACAGTCAGTCACACTGTTCGAATGAGAGCGTGCAAGAGAAATACTTTGTGATGTATACATGTTCTTTCTCACTGATGCTGTACATTGGAACAAATTTATATTTTAAAGTGTGTACATTTGTGTAAATTATTATTGTACAATAGAAGGACAGAGAAATACAAAAAGTCTATCTATAATGCCTGTACAGAGATGACATATCTATTATTGTTGAATAAATATTGTGCTGTTAATGGGAAACGCTGCCTCACTTTCAATACGGTCAGAGACAAATTCAAGGATCACAGGCTCCTGGGTCTTTGAATACCGCAGAGCCCCCATCCTACTGGGATCAAGAGGTACCGTGGACTCCCACTGTAATACTTTCGACGGCGTCAAATGTTGTTATTGAGGCTACAGCCCCTAGGTAAAAATGTCAATCTTGAAAATTGAAAGGCAGAGGAACGCCTTAAGGATGGGATCAACAAACCATTGGGCCCCTTGGCTTGGGGCCTGAGAATCATTTTACACAGCTCTATACACACACAACACATTCCTGAAAACTATACAAAACTCGACATTTACAGAGATTGTTTTGTCATCGTTTAATCATACACATTACATTAGTAACACAAAAGTAAACTGCTTAGTGCCGTTTAACATGACAATCAGCTGCGCTGATGAGTACAACGTTAAATTACCTGACTTATTTTTTGCGCTGGGCATGTGGCTATCTATCTAAAATTTGAATATATATATTTATTTTAGCCTTATCCAAACGTTGCCATGTAGAGTGACGCCAAACCAACTTCTCAGCGCTCTCAACAACCTCACACTCGTGGCACCTTCCGAGTTTGAGATGCGTTTGGGTTATGGTTATGCATAAAGTATTTAGACAGTTTTCCCCAATGCGACTTACAAAATATTTAAAACAGACATTTAGAAGACATATACATGTAAAACAAAACAAGCAGTAATACTCGCCTAATGAAAACAAATATTCAAGAAACAATATTAGGTACCAATTAATACAATTAGATGTCAATATCCCTCTTTTATCACACTCCCATTCGTTCCCACTACCCAGCTGCTATATTGAACGCACCACTAGCCCTGCCGCAACGTTTTCTTGGGAAGTGAATTGTTTTATGGAAAGTATTTTTTGATTGGGTGAGCACAACCCGCTAACATGTTTTTTTACCACGTGATTTAAAACTTTCACCAGTGGCGCGGAATAGTCTCATGGTGTGGAAGTAGGTTGCTAGCTAGCAAGCTACCAACAAATGGATGCACATGACACGTGAAGATTGTTGCAGTCACTCTGGAACTTTTCGTACTGTCAGTTGTTTAATCTTGTAAGTAGAAACTTGAAGCCACACGGGATTCACGCTTGTGCGTAAAAATAATTCTTGAATGTTGAAAGTTTCTTAGCTGCAAAGTTAGCTTGCTAATGAGATGGTAGTCAGCACGTCCGAAACGATAGCTAACCACAGCAGCTGTTTCATTTACCCTCCGTACACTAACGTAAAGTTGAAGATGTGGCAGCGAATTGCTTATAATAAATTGCCTGGTAGTTGTAGTCTTATGTGAGTTGATCGTTTACTACTACAAGGTTTCTCCCCCACTTAGCAGACCGGACCATTAAGATGACAGTCGCAACCTAACATGTCAGTGTGATTTGGTCACAGGTAACCTTATAACTGCAAATCATGAGTCCACTGAAACGACCTGCTGATTCTTCCGTCCTCGAAGTACGTTTCATCGGAGATGGCGATGTGTTGAGCCACATAGTTGAAAAGCATGAAGGTCAGTTCCCTGACAAGGGGTTGTATTGCAGAGACATGAATGGCTTTAGAAAGTATTATCGTGGTTGTATGCTTAGGCTGTTCAGACCAAAAGCCTAATGTGTACTTATTTCCTCCACGTATCAGGTCCGAAGGCAGGACCGTCCGCAGTGCAAACTTTGGTGACCCTGAAAGGATCCCAGAAGAAGCTCGCTGAACTGGATGATGACGAGGAAGAGGAAGATGACTTTAATCAGCAGGACTATGTTGATGCCCTAGGCACTTTGACCGAAGGTACAGAGCAGAAAAACACATCTTGCCATGAACTCCCCAAGGTAGCTTCAGGTTAAAATGAATCTCAATGTGACTCTGAGACACATACATACAACATACAACTATTTTATGTGTTGTAGAGGGGGCTGAGAATGGAGTGGTTGGCACAGCTGGCGCTAACGTCTTCTCTTTTCAAACACTCAAACGCAAGAACAAGATGGCACAGCTGGGTAAGAGTAAACATAGTTATTTCCCTATTTTAGCCTGCACTTAAACTGAGATTGTCTCATAAATGTTGTCAGTGTTGTGCCACGATTTATTGTGTCATGCGTTTCATATCTGTGGATGCTGATGTGTATAGTGTATCATGTGGGATTGTCACCGATCCGCTTAACCTCGGCACAGCTGAGTCTCACCCCTACTGTTTGTTTGGTAGCTTCTGAGTTGGCTCAGACGCCAGCGAAGAGTGTAAACTTCAACGTGTCCGAGTCTCCGGAAAAGACCCCCGGCAAGCGTGAGTGTTGGTACTGTTCCTCTGACAAACACTCTACTGACTATAGACGACTGATCCACTGAATGGTAGAGATGAACATATGGGTCCCAGCTTTGGTTGGTTTGGTTTGCACAGCAGCATGGTGTATTCATCGTGCAGTGGAAACTACAGTTGCTTTAAAGGAAGAATTGTGTAATGACTCTAATTAAGTTAATGTACTATAAGTGGAGTAAGGGTTCAGATGGAGGCAAGTTATCTTGCAGGAGACATCTGCTCAACCCTCACCTTCAGCTTGTGTTTTTTCTCTAGGGTCTGTCAATCAAAACAAGACTCCGCAAAAGGTACGAGATTTCTGTTCAGCTGTTTGTTTGTATATTTTATTGCTGTGGTCATAATGTAATTTCCGTTATTTCTTCCTCCCTGAAGGGGAAGAAGGTGCAGTTTGTCTCAACAACTCCCCATAGGTTGAGAAAGAGATTATCAGGTGAGATGGTCTGTCTGGGAAAATGTGTGGCCATGTATAATATTTTTAGGCTGAAGCAGCCTAGAACAATGTCGCTAAAACAAATAACATATCTATCCACTATCTTTTTTTGTATACATGGCATATAAACACAAAATGTAATACTAATGCAAACACACCAAAGTGTTCTGTTGCCATGCATCATTGAGTCCCGTATGTAATGATCATTCTGGGTTGCTCAGCTCCCAACCTGAAGTCAGAGAGCGACAGCGATTACTCCGCATCCGACTCCGAGGATGACGAAGAGGGCGAGGAAGACACTGGAGGAGAGAAGAACGGCAAGGCCGAGGTCCAACCTAAAACTCCAAGCAAGACTGTCCCTGCAGTTGCTGCCGCCGCTCTTTACAAGACTCCCGCTAAGAAGAGCAAGAAGGCACCAGAGGTGAGTGATGTACCAATGTATCAATGCAATGTATCTCTCTAAAGGGATGCATAGGTCATACCCTGGATTGTTTACTTATAGCTAAATGTAAAAAAAAAAAAAAAAATGTAAAACATTGTACAGATGCCTGTAGTTTTTGCCCAGCGAATGGGCCTAGCTGGCCTCTTGACTTGCGCAAGACTTTATTCTGCTAGTTGGACACAGTGTTACTGTTGCCTATGGTGCATTTATGTATTCCCTTGTGACTTCTGCACATCAGCAAAACAGAACTAGAAGCCCAGTAGTTTGAACGTAGCGCAAAGAAAATGAACATTTCTGATGTCCCTGTATTTTGTTCCTATAACATGATATAGTTGTCTGTTTATTTTACGTCTGTGCTATTCCTACTTCAGCCTTTCACTCTCTCACCTGTCCAATGGTGTGTCCCTCACAGCCTAATCTGGTGGAAGAGTATTTTGAGGCCCACAGCAGCTCGAAGGTCCTGACGTCAGACCGCACCCTTGAGAGACTTCAGACCCCTAAACTGGACCGGGTCAGTACAACTAATTAGTGAACATTAATATGCTTGTTTTATTGTTTTTATTTAGTTTTATTGTTATTATTTTTGTATTATTATTTTTCATTTATGATGTTGGCACTCATTAAACTGGATGGATGTAACATCAGAAATATTGCTGTCCTGCAAACAGACAAGATTTTGTACCCAACTTTCTTTGTCTCTGAATGCCTCAATCGGTCATCTTCTGGTCAAATGATGGTTTTTTTTTCGAAACAAAGTTCGAGAGGTACCCATACGGATGATTGACAGCTGTCAGTCACCCCACTTCCACATTCTTAGAGATTTAAACATGCCTTACCTTGCCTTTATGCCAGTGTGCTCTGGCATTGCAAAGCATCCCGCCTCCCCCCATTCTACTCACATTACCCCTTTTCCATAAGGGTTTTCAGCGGACATTGTACACACGCTCGCTCCACTATAGGTATCCCACGCCCACGGCCTACTGCTAAGCCAAAAATGCATGTTATCAGCGCTCTAAATCAAGCATTCTGATCGACAAACTAGTGGAACTTTGGTGAACGCTACATGGGAAACTGCTTTTTGCTCTCAGCCCTATATTTCATGACTTGCAGCTGAAGCCCCATTACTTAAAAACCATACTCTCATAAAAATTTGATTAATATCTCTCATCTTTAACATCTTTTGAGTTTTCGGGTTATCATGCTGGGTTTTGTTGGTGTTGCAGGACACACTGCTGAGACTACTGGATGGGAAGCCCTCCTGTTACAACATGGAAATCGAGCAGCTTAACCAAGCCCACGACAAGCACTTCAGCAAGTGGATGTTACAGTTACAGTTGAGTAGCTGTGTGTGTGTGCGTGTGTGTGTTGAGTGGGTTATGTGTTATACTTTCTTTTGACTGATCTATGCCTTTTTGCATTATATGTATGCCAATTAGTAGGGAGGTCACTGTTGTCTTATCTACGGGATATGAATTCACTATGTGTGTGTGTGTGTGTGTTGAGTGGGTTATGTGTTATACTTTCTTTTGACTGATCTATGCCTTTTTGCATTATATGTATGCCAATTAGTAGGGAGGTCACTGTAAATAGCCCCATAGAAGGACTATTATTTTGTGCTGATTGCCTGTTTTAGATTTGCCTTATTTATCTTTAATATGTGTCTTAATGATAATGTAGTGTTTGAAGAATTAATAGATATTTTATGCCATTCTCTCTTAGATAATTAGGACTTTTATTATGACAAGGTCAAAAGGGGTATCGCAGATTTGTTTTATATGTTGAATGTTAACTTGTCAGTATGGCTAGTGATTAAGTTACGGACGGATGCACAAAAGTTTAATGATTTAATGGACCCGTATGAGGCTATAGCTCTTACGGTGGTGATAGTCTGACAGTTTTATTGGATGTATAACGGAGAAAATAGAAAATAAAAGAACGATTTCACCAGCAGTAAGTTTCACGCCACTTCATATACGGGGATCCGTTACAGTAAGAGCTTCACCTCTCCAGCTAACCTGCTGCATTGACGGCTACATCGGACGAAAGTGACAACTTACACGGAAGGCAAGGGACACTTTTACGGACGATAAGGATAAGAGCAGCGGTGAATTGAAGACGGTGTGGTGGTAAAGGTAGCAAGAAGACGGACAAAGGCTAACGAAAATGGAGGGATTCAGTGCTACTTTGTGCGGCAAGGATAAAGAGCAGCAGATTGAAATCCTTCAAAAGGTAATAAAGGAACAAACGGAAATGTTAGAAAAGGAAACAGAACAAGGTGCTATTAGACAAGAATTAAAAGAGGCTCTGCAAAACACACAGAAAATTCTTGCTGAACTGTTAAGCGAAGATGATGATATAGATGTAGCTAGACGTCCTGAAAGGGCGCGAGTTCACACTGAAAAGATGCTAGCATACCGTGAAGAAGAACAGAGTAAACGGGAAAAGAAACTTGTTAGCCTTTATGAACAGTGGAAAGCCCACGCTCGTCAAACACGTCAAGAACTTAAATCTGAGCTAGCAGAAAAGCGCCTGGCATCTCTTGCAGACAATTTAGAAATACGGAAAACGGATATCATGAAATTGTATGATGAACTGAGAGGGTACGGCACGCCTGATACTGAGCTCAGGCGCAAGGTTGATGCTTGTGCAGCAGTAACATGTGACATTGTGAAAATCTTGAACGAGAGACTGACTGGCGTAAATGGAGATTATGATGCAGAACATGAAGGACTGCGTTTGCGTGAGCTTCTTGAGCCTCATTATGCCCGGTCCATTTATGGCTCCTCTGCTTCAGTACAGACTGGCAGTCATCGTTCCACGCACTCAAGTGTTGCAGCCAAGCGAGCAGAAGCAGCGGCTGAGTTAGCTGCTAAGGAGGCTGAATATAAGATGTTAGCGGAGGAAAAGAGACAAAAGGAAAAAATCCGAGTTTTAGAGGAAGCACACAGGAGGGAATTAGAACAACAGAAAGCTGAATTAGAACGATTGCAAGTTGAAAAGGACTTAAAGGCTGCCCAAGCCAGATTTGAAGCATACAATAAAGAAGTTAAAGAGGAATCTGATGCTCAGTCTTTTAAGTCATTTCATGACCCAATGCCACTCAGCTCCTTCCCCCCTGCCACAACGCACCCTCGCACGGCTGTCACTCCATCTCCTCCCATTGATGTATCCTGCCTAGCACAGGCTGTTCAGGACAGCATTTCCATTAACAGACTTCCAATGCCAGAGCCCCCGGTGTTTAATGGCAACCCAATTGACTTTGTTGAGTGGAAAGCTTCATTCGTATCACTGATAGACAGAAAGAACATTCCTACTACTGATAAGCTGCACTACCTCAAAAGATACGTAGGTGGCTCAGCTCACAAATGCCTAAAAGGGACATTCTATCGTAGTGACAGCGAAGCTTACAGTGACGCTTGGAACAAGCTTGATCAGAGATATGGCCAGCCCTTTATCATTCAAAAGGCGTTTAGAGAAAAATTATCAAACTGGTCAAAAATACAGTCTAAAGATGCAGAAGGACTGAGAGATTTCTCAGATTTCTTGAATGCCTGTCTGCAGGCCATGCCCCATGTTAAAGGTTTAAACATCCTAAATGACTGTGAGGAAAATCAGAAGTTGATGCGGAAGCTGCCAGAGTGGATAGCCTCACGATGGAACCGGCAAGTGACATTGCGTCTCACGGAGGGAAAGGATTTCCCTAACTTCAAGGACTTTGCCAAGTTCATGTCGATGGAGGCCGAAACCGCCTGCAATCCAGTCACTTCTTTCCTCGCTCTCCATTCAGCTGAATCCTGTCAAGACAAAGGTAGCACAAGGGTAAGCAAAAGAAACCAAGCCAGTGCCTACAACACACAAACAGTGGTGGAAAGCAATAAGCATACAACAACAAAGGAAAAGGTCAAGGCCCCTTGCATGTTATGTCAAGATATCAGTCACCATCTATGCAAATGTCCAGACTTCATGAAAAGAAAACTGGAATACAGGAGGACGTACGTCAAAGACAACAGACTGTGTTATGGATGTCTTAAACCCGGTCACAGTGCAAAGGAGTGCCGGCATCGCCACACTTGTGACTCATGCAAAGGACGACATCCCACATGTCTTCACGATGATGGCTACGGAAAAGGTGAAAACAAAGAATGGGCAAGAAGGGAAAATTCCGCGCAACGCAATGAAACGGAACCAACACCTGCTCTGTCCCTCAATGTCAACAGCCAAGGTCAGTCAGAAAACACCTCCATGATAGTGCCAGTGTGGGTGTCAAACGAAAAGAATCCATCCAGAGAAAAACTTGTGTATGCCCTACTGGATACACAAAGTGACACGACTTTCATTGAGCAAGATGTTAGCAAAGAACTGCAGCTGACCACTTGCCCAGTTAAGCTGAAACTCACTACCATGATGGGTGAAAACATGGTCTTTAAAAGTGAACGGACATCTGGTCTGCGCGTGAGAGGTTTCAATTCTACTGTGTACATCAAACTTCCTCCTGCATACACCAAAGACTGCATACCGGTGAACAAACAACATATACCAACACATGAAACAGCAAAAAGATGGCACCATCTCACAGCAATTGCAGACCAAATACCGCCTCTCCTTAGTTGCGAAGTGGGGCTACTGATAGGCTACAATTGCCCAAGAAGTCTCGTACCCAGACGGGTCATAACAGGGAAGGATGACGAACCCTTTGCCATTCTCACAGACTTAGGGTGGAGTATTGTTGGCTGTTTAGCACCTCACTCTGATTCGCAATCGTCCAACAGTCACTGTCACAGAGTAACCGTGAAGGAGCTGCCTGCAGTGACTCCAATGGATGCAATCAGAATTCTTGAAACTGATTTCAAAGACACTCAAGGAAATGACAAAACAGTCTCTCAAGAAGATTTGACTTTCCTTGACAAGTTAAAGGAAAACATAAAGACAAACAAACATGGACATTATGAAATGCCCCTCCCCTTCAGAGAGAGACCATGCTTACCTGATAACAAGCAGCTCGCTGCTGTGATGCTCAGTCACCTGAAAAGGAAGTTCATTGCAAATGAAAGTTACAAGAAAGACTACATTAACTACATGAAGGACATCATTGAAAGGGGTGACGCAGAGGAGGTACGTGCTGAGGGCACCTGTGGAGAAAAATGGTTCATACCTCACCATGGCGTTTATCACCCCAAAAAGCCTGAAAAGCTGAGAGTAGTTTTCGACTGCTCAGCAAAGTACAAGGGAAGCAGCCTCAATGAACACCTTCTCCCAGGTCCAGACATGATAAACAGCCTGACAGGTGTTCTCATTCGTTTCCGACAGCACCACACTGCTCTGATGTGTGACATAGAAAAGATGTTCCATCAGTTCCATGTCTCAGAGAATGACCGTGACTACCTACGCTTCTTATGGTGGAAGAACGGCGACCTAGGCACACCTCCCCATGAATTCAGGATGACTGTCCATCTCTTTGGAGCCGTATCTTCACCAGGGTGTGCAAATTATGGATTAAAGCAGCTCGCCAAAGAACACAGTCACACACACCCATTAGGATCACAGTTCATTGCCAGAGACTTTTATGTAGATGATGGTATCATTAGTGTTGAGTCTGTTGAAAAGGCCATTCAAATAGCAAAAGAGGCACGTGAGCTGTGTGCAAAGAGAGGTTTACGCCTTCACAAATTTGTGTCTAACAACTGTGCTGTTCTCCAGAGCATCCCCTCAACAGAACACGCCACAGACATCAAAGCAAAGGATCTCAGATTCAATGACACAGCCTTAGAGAGAGCATTGGGAATATACTGGAACATCGAGAGTGACTGTTTCACCTTCAAAGTTGCACCAAAGAACCAACCTGCTACACGGCGTGGCATCCTGTCATCTGTCGCCTCCATATACGACCCACTGGGCTTCGTAGCTCCATACCTCCTGAACGGAAAGAAGATTCTCCAGGACATGTGCCATCAAGGAACAGGATGGGATGACCCAATTCCAGAGCGATTGAAGTCACGGTGGGAGAAATGGCAAGATGACCTTGTTAAGATGGAAGGGATACACGTAGCTCGCTGCTACCAGCCAGCTGGCTTTGGAAAGGTGATCAAAACAGAATTACATCTCTTCTCAGATGCCAGCACCACGGGCTATGGCCAATGCACATACCTGAGACTGAAGAATGAAAGAGGAGACATTCACTGTGTTCTTCTCATGGGAAAAGCGCGCGTCTCGCCGCTGAAGGTCACAACTATACCCAGGTTAGAACTTACTGCAGCAGTTGTCTCAGTCGCAGTGAGCAATATGCTCAAAGAAGAATTAGGCTACTGTAATGTAGAAGAGTTCTTTTGGACAGATTCAAAGGTTGCCTTAGGCTACATTAATAATGATGCTCGCAGCTTTCACACTTTTGTAGCAAATAGGGTGCAGAAGATCCGTCATGCCTCAGACCCCAAGCAATGGTTCTATGTACCAACTGACGAAACCCAGCAGATTATGCTTCAAGAGGGAAAACAGTGGATGAGTTGCTCTCTTCTGATTGGTTCACTGGGCCTAGCTTTCTATGGAAAAAAGAGTACCTCCACAACATCACAACCAGACAGTGCTGGCATAGCGCTAAAAGAAACCTGCAAGTCGGTGATATAGTGATGGACGCTGACGACACTTTACCACGAAGCAAGTGGAGACTTGGGACAGTCACAGAAGTCATTCAAGGCAAAGATGGACTTGTGAGACGGGCCAAAATCCTGTTTGGAGAGAAGGAACTGAACCACAAAGGAGAGCGCACCAGCAGGCCTGCTTTGGAGCGCCCTGTCCAGAAATTGGTTTTACTGCTAGAAGCGGTTTAAGCACTATGCAGTTGTGATAAAATGATAAAGTTTTCTATGTTTGTATATCCTATACATTTGAATGGTTATTCTTATAAGTGTAAATTGTGTGTTTTAAGGTTTATATTTAGTAAAAACACTATAATTTGGTGGGAGTGTAAATAGCCCCATAGAAGGACTATTATTTTGTGCTGATTGCCTGTTTTAGATTTGCCTTATTTATCTTTAATATGTGTCTTAATGATAATGTAGTGTTTGAAGAATTAATAGATATTTTATGCCATTCTCTCTTAGATAATTAGGACTTTTATTATGACAAGGTCAAAAGGGGTATCGCAGATTTGTTTTATATGTTGAATGTTAACTTGTCAGTATGGCTAGTGATTAAGTTACGGACGGATGCACAAAAGTTTAATGATTTAATGGACCCGTATGAGGCTATAGCTCTTACGGTGGTGATAGTCTGACAGTTTTATTGGATGTATAATGGAGAAAATAGAAAATAAAAGAACGATTTCACCAGCAGTAAGTTTCACGCCACTTCATATACGGGGATCCGTTACAGTCACTGTTGTCTTATCTACGGGATATGAATTCACTGTGTGTGTGTGCGTGTGTGTGTTGAGTGGGTTATATGTTATACTTTCTTTTGACTGATCTATGCCTTTTTGCATTATATGTATGCCAATTAGTAGGGAGGTCACTGTTGTCTTATCTACGGGATATGAATTCACTATGTGTGTGTGTGTGTGTGTGTTGAGTGGGTTATGTGTTATACTTTCTTTTGACTGATCTATGCCTTTTTGCATTATATGTATGCCAATTAGTAGGGAGGTCACTGTTGTCTTATCTACGGGATATGAATTCACTATGTGTGTGTGTGTGTGTGTGTGTGTGTGTGTGCGCGCACGCTTTCTCAGGCTTGGGTTTAACATGCTGCTGTATGGCCTCGGCTCGAAGAAGTTTCTGCTGGAGAAGTTCCGCACCTCCATGTTGTCCGACTCTGTCCATTTGGTGGTTAATGGCTTCTTTCCCAGCATCACCCTCAAATCAGTGAGTCTGCCCTGCATCTTCTCCTTAGAACTCTGCTTTTGCACTTAAAGTGCTAGAAGTGCCCGAGTCAATGTTTACTATCCCAAGGATACCTTCAGCTAAAACAGAAAATCATGAAGGCTTCTGTATTTCTATGAATTGAACTGTACTGGTGCCACATTTATTTGGTTCTTGTGTATGGTAGATCCTGAATGCCATCACCGGTGAAGTTCTTGAGCATGAAGGCAGTTTCCGCACCCCAATGGACCAGATAGACTTCATTGGGGAAACCTTGAGAGAAGGTGATCATTTATTTTTCATTGTCCTGTATTTGTGAGCTTTTGCAGTGAGTCAATTTATATAATACGATATATACTATATATACATACAACATACAAAGTACATTTTTGTTGTCCTATAACTGCTGAATGCATTAACTCATGCCAAATGTATTGCATTTAGGTTGTTATTTTACATCTATTTAATGTATGCTTTTTTTTAAATGTAAGTTATTATAAAACCATTAGGTCTCTTTTCTTAGACCTTTGTTTTGAACCTTTTTCCAGACCCAGACACACAGGTCTACCTGATCATCCACAACATAGATGGCCCTATGCTGCGTGCGGAGAAGACCCAGCAGGCACTGGGGCAGCTGGCCTCCGTTCCCAACATGCACCTGTTAGCCTCCATAGACCACATCAACGCCCCGCTCAGTATGTCCTCACATTCTAGTACCTTATGAGGCAAACAGAAGTAAAGATGCATATGATTGAAATTGTAATGGAATGGACAATTGGGTTCTGAGGGGACTAAGGTTTCCTGGTTTAAGACCCTAAAGAATCTGTGTTACCTCAATCGCAACTAGGGTTCTTTCATGAGAACAAGGGGAGACTTATCAAATAACAAGGTGTGTGTGTGTGTGTGTGTGTGTGTGTGTGTGTGTGTGTGTGTGTGTGTGTGTGTGTGTGTGTGTGTGTGTGTGTGTGTCTGTGTGTGTGTGTGTGTGTGTGTGTGTGTGTGTGTGTGTGTGCGTGCGTTGCAGTATGGGACCAGTCTAAGATGAGTCTGTTCAACTGGCTGTGGTACGAGACCACTACCTATCTACCCTACACCGAGGAGACGTCCTATGAGAACTCACTGCTGGTGCAGCAGACTGGAGCGCTCGCCCTCAGCTCCCTCACACACGTGCTGCGCAGTCTCACGCCTAACGCCAGGTAAACACTCACTCACTCACACACACACACACACACACACTCACACATTTCGAACTATAGAGTGGCCCACTGCTCACACAGATAAATACACAGATTAACACACAGGCCAGTCTTGCAGTGTGAATAATCTGAAAATGAGCACACAATTTACTATACATGTGAACAAACAATATCACATTATGAATTCATTTTTTATGACCCTAATAATTTGCTGTATCATTAATATGATAAAAATTAGTGTTGCATTCTGAAGGGGTTGCATTACCCTCCCAAAAATAATTGCTCATTTAAATATTTTTTAATAGTATTTAATTAGGGCGGTCAATAGATTAAAATAAATTTACAAAGATACCTTCTAAGTATTTTCCTTTTCTTGTGTATAATTGTTTCACTCATAAGTTTTCACCTGAAATCAATAAAGGAGCAAGGTGAGTTAACATTAGCCTTCACAGCCCTAACTAAACTAAAGTTTAAAAAAGATGCGTTAATTGCGTTAAAATATTTCCTAGCATTAATCGCGGCCGCATTAATCGCATAGATTAACGTGTTAACGTTGACAGCCCTATATTTAATACATTTTCATAGTAACAAAGGATCTTTCTAGTACTTCTACTATTCCCTGTTTGTTACAACTATGTGTGTCCCTCCCTGCTCACCGTCTCCTGCCTCTGCCTCACAGAGGGATCTTCAGGCTGCTGGCCGAGTTTCAGCTGGAGAACAAAGACAACCCCTCATATACAGGCAAGTCACCCTCCCACTCACCCTCCCTCCCACTCCCCCAGTCCCCTAGTCCAGCCTCACATTCCCAATCTGGAGGCTGGCCTCCCACTGACCATCTGACACACACCAAATGAAATCTGGCGTCTGGATTCGCCAGTTGGGATAATGTTGTGTTGTTCTTACTGTAAAAATGTGTCCATCTTTTTAAAAACTGTAAAAACTAAAAAGAGGTTTATATGGACACAGAGTGGTACAAAGGCTGCACAAACTGGTGTAGCGTACGCCTCATTTCGGAATGACTCTCTCTGTCCGCAGGGTTGTCTTTCCAGGACTTCTATCAGCGTTGTCGTGAGGCCTTCCTGGTGAACAGTGACATCACTCTCCGAACACAGCTGACTGAATTCAGGGACCACAAGCTCATTCGCACCAAGAAGGTGAGGAGTTATGATGAGTGTAACAGAGGTCCTTCTGTTGAGCTCAACTTTGTTGATAACTGTGTTGACAAATCAGGTGTTTGATAGACAGCATTTTGTGAAACTGCTGGCTGACCATATCTCTCATGTATGCTCCCAAACATAATTTTGGATGGCTCTTTAGAATCATCTAAATTGTCATGTTTTTTGTTTTATGGTGATTTATTTAGACTCTCTTATATAATCTCTTGTGAATATTTAGCAATCCAGACATATTAGTGGTTAGTTAGGGAATTTGCAGCTAGTCTCAGAGTACTCTGCTGTTCAAATGTGTGAATTGGGCCTTGATCAGTGTGACCTCACAGTGTGACCTTTTGTGCCTTGTGCATCTCCAGGGGCCTGATGGTGTGGAGTACCTGCTCATCCCCGTGGATATAGGAACTCTGACTGACTTCCTGGAGAAGGATGAGGTGGACTAAGCGATTGGACGGCAGTTTCCGAGACCTGAGCACTTATGGGGGCACCCCCTTATGGACTTTGTTGTGGTCAGACCAGGGCTAGCTGGGAAACTGGGTCAACAGACAGCACCATGGGATGAGCCTACTTCTGACTCTCACAAAGATGCTCTCTCCTTTTGCAAAGACACCGACTGCAGAACCGGCGTCACAACTTGAACAGTTACCAGCACGAGTCAATAACAACTAACCTCCATGCCATCTGTCTGGGATAATTGACACTGAATGCTGTACTTTTACAAACCATCAACGACAGCTGATAGTACAGCTTTTACTGCATTTGAATGAACGAACGTTGTTGAACCATGAACTGGGCGAAAGGGAAAAAAAACGTAACTTTTGTACTTGTATCATTAAAACAATCACTTTTGCATCTCAAATCCTGTTTATTTACAAGACATAGAAAAATATGTTGCATTTCAGAGAAAATGAACTTAAAGAAGCCAGAAAAGACTGTAATTGAGTAACACGAAACAGTCCCAAAACTAATTTGAAGAAATTAAATTTCATTCTGAAGGCAAATTGAATCCATGCAAGTAAACACTGATCTGCTCTTTTGATAGTTGATGGTTTCATTTTCCATTACATCTCGGTAGGTCCATTTTGAGCATTTGAAAAACCAGGATCAGAATATCTAAAGCACATGAAAGGTGTAAAGGCGGGGAATGTTTGCAATGAACTACTTGTGCTTTTGATCCACAATTACCAATAACTTCTATGTGCTGACATGCTGAGAAGGGATCAATATACTTGAACAGAAATGGCGATGGGTTCACTTACAGTGGTAGGCAGCTTGGTCATTCACTACAAATACAATATCTGCACTCAACAATATAAGCATGCTTTTGAAAATGTTATGTTGATTAAGTGCTACTGTAAGCATAATAATGTGCCATATGTATTTGATATGTTCTATGAAATTTTAAATAATGTATTCAAATGCCACACACATTAATGTAAACTAAGACAGGTTATTACAGTACTCCAGTAAATGTAGTGCATTTTGTCTGCCTTCAGTCATGCATTGTTTGGGATATCTGCTCAAATTCCAATAGATGGCATCACAGAATCTGTACGGGGGGGGGGGGGCCTTATTGATTATTACTGGACTGATATGGTGGCTTGTTATGTCTGGACGAGGAGGCTTCTCTCTTTGTGTCGACTGCGGGATCGTAATTTGTGCTCAGTGGCACCCTGAACAATCTTAAGCTCTTCAGAGTTTAGGTCTTTCAGTAGCAGAAGCACAGCTTCAAGTGCGTGGCTCTACAGACAAAGGAAAGAGACCCTGGATGTTAAGACACTTCAAAAAAAGCATTGCAGTAATATTATGACTAACTCTTGAAGGGAATTAAAGTTTTTTTTTTGCAACTCACCCTTTTTCTTGGGGTTGCTCCAGATTCCCTTGGGGAAGAGGACGAGAATTTATCTCGGGGTAACGGCTTCATGCCCAGCTGCGCCCTGATGGTACTAACACATGCAGCCAAAGAAATAGCCATTAGCAGAAAACTCATACAACATCTAGCTAAAGCAGGTTTCTTGCTACAAGTGTTCTTCACATACTTTGTCTCCATCATGCTGTAATTCAGGGCGTCATTCTCGGAGTCTGCTTCCGTCATGCTATTGGTGGATTCTGCAGAGGGCGGGCCTGGAGGTGTGCCTATCTCCTCCCCGTCCTCAAGAGCCTGGGCCAGCTCCTCCTCCGTCACCACTGTCCCAGGATTGTAAGCATGGTGAACACACAGCATTGACTCTTTTCTTACACATCTGTAACTTTCATTTGCTTAAGTGAATCAAGCATCTCTTACAATTCCATGCATATTCCATATTTCCATGCATATGTATGTAAAAAAAAAAAATAATAATAATTACATGCAAGAATAACATGTTTGTTGCCATTAGCAGTTCACAATCAATAGATCCTTGCATCTCCATTACTTATGACATGAAAACGTAATGCTTACTGACTACAAAATTAGTTTGAATAATGATTGGCTAGTCAACTTGTCAATCCCCATTCAGTCTCACCTTCGTTGTCTAGTTTGTGTAAGCCCGTCAAGTTCCGCAATACAGTGAGGCGGTACTTGGTTGGGTCGGCATCACAGCACGGGTTCTCAGCCAGCCACAGTACCCTCAGCCGTGCTAAGTGCTTCAGGTGGCACAGCTCAGAGAGGTTCTGGATGTCATTCCGTCGCAAATAGAGCTCTGTCAGGTTCTGACAGCTAGATATGTGCTCCAGTGAGGAGATTTTGTTGGCACTAAAGTGAAAGAAAACACCAGTTAAATGCCAAAGAATACTGGTCTGTAGGACTTTTTTTGAACTATAAGAACAAAGTACTGGACAGTGGACAGGGGACAGACTGACACAAATATAGGCTTGTTGATGTTTGTTCTTTCTTTACTGCAGAAATACATCACCTGCAAATTTCTGGACCTACCTCAGGGTCAGCACCTCAATATTTGGCATCTCAGAAAAAATTGAGATCTGTAGTAAAGAAATTACACCTTTAAATTGGGTCACTCAGCATGAAATAAATGAATACGTGTTTCATGGTCTCATACAGAACACACAGTTACAGAATATGATAAAAAATTCACTTACGTCAGTCAGGTTACACCCCCTAATTAAAACAGAAAAATGACAAATGATGTCAAGTGAAATGTCCATTGATCATTTTTCCATACATAAATGCACAAAACTAAAATTCAGATAGACGGGCCTGAACACTTCCATCCGCATCCATATCACTTTGTTTGTAAGTAACCGCTTTTATGTTAATTGAATCGCTAAATCGTCTCTTAAGTAAAAGTCTCTTAAGGTTTGAAAAGCGAACAAGACGAAATGTTGCAAACACGTCTGCACATAAGATCTTCCCAAATGTTCAGCTAATACGCATCAACTTGACGTTGAGCCCGTTAGCCTTGGTAAATATGCCATACTACTATATCTCGTCAATGACAACGCAGATATGTTATTGCCTTGCGAGTAAAGGACACCCGTCTTTTCTTACCTGAGCATACATTTTGCGGTCCAGACTAACTAGGGATAGCAGAGGAGAAAAGCATCCTGATGTGTTCTTACTAGTGTTAGCTAACGTTGGATACCACACCTGGATATGGACAACTTACCAGCAGTTTAACTTTTTGACACTTTCAAGGTCCGACGCTTTAGCTCTCGCAAGTACGAGCTTGCGGGTTAATTTAACTTCTCCTGTCATTACGGTAACACTTCAGTTTGACTCTCTAAGACATAAATTACCCCAAACAAGCATAATATACAAACATACAAGGCGCCTCCATTACTAGCAGGACAGAAGGCGGATCTTTATTTAGGTACTGCAACTGCGCATGCGATGCGTCTTTAGCAACCTGCTAGCAACCATGCTATAGTTCAACGTCATTTGTAAGTCCGAACACTTCCACCAGATGGCGACGTTGTCATTTATCATTGCCTAGGAAACACCTCTTTCCCCCCATTTTATGATAAAGGATACCCAGATCAGAAAAAGAAAAGCACCAAACCTGGTCTATGAACAGGTTACAGTTTACTACTGTTTTTTAGTATAGGCTTTACAAAATAAAAGGTAAAAAATAAAGAACTGCAGAGAAGGGCATACACAAGGCACACACAAAGTATTATTGTAGAGACACCCACCACATCCATGGTACGGTTGAGATGGCTGATGGACTCCTGACTCTGTTGCCGAGCCTCATGTACCTTGGCAACAGCCCTCTGGTAGGTCCGCTGACGCAGCTTTACAGACAGGCTACCCAGACGCACGTAGTAACTACTGGGCTCCACCCCATCCTCAGAACACTCCTCAGCTATGGAGCATTTGTTAGGAAGGGAACCCCGGATTAATGAATAAAAATGAATAAACAAATAAATGCTAAAAGGGAATCCTCAAAGGCAGTGGGCCCAGGAAGCTGAATACTGCAGAGGCACTAAAAACAAAACAAACAAACAACAGAATACATACAGAAATGGCAACATGAAGGATCAAAAGGTCTCTTGTTAAACACGTCTGGCGTCTAATGCTTATTTAAACACGGGCAAGTAGTTGAGGACTTCCAAAAAATAGGAAGGAAGTATTCATGAGAGGACGGGTGGTGTCCTCTGGCTCCAAACACACACTTACTCATCTCCCGGTTGGTGGAGGGCAGGTACTGTTCCACCAGGCCCTCGGAGGTGGTGAGGACTGAGTCCACGCCGCTGCTCACCAACTGGACCACGCGGCTCTCGGTCACGCGGCCCACCATTCCAGTCACGGCGTTAGTCACTGTCTCCTTGGCACCGCTGAAAGCATCCTTGGCTGTGGACACAATCTGAGGGGGCAGAAGGAAAGGGATTGGGGGACATGAGTGTTTGCATGAGTGTATGACTTTCTTTTCCCTTTGTGTAACAACCACAGAGCCAAATGGGTGAATTTATGGCAAACTATTAAGCCTCCCACCCCCACCCCCAAGAAAAAGTGCTCACATACAGAATTATAATTGCTTTTGCTATTGTTTTGCCTGACATTATGGGTTTCAACAGCCTATTTCCACTGCACTCCTTTTTCCACTACAGAGGGCCGCACAACGGCAACATACCTGTTCAGATGGCTGGTGTAAGATTGGCAGGTTCTTCTCAATCCTGTCCAGTCCTTTACAGGCAAGGTCATTTGAAATGGAAACAAACTGTGTGGCGAAGCGACAAAGTTATTTAGTCATCAGTATACGATAACGGCAAACGACAGATAAAACGAGCTGTTAACCTACGTTTAATTAATAACCACTAATGCATAGGTCTTCAACAGGGGGTCCGCAACCCCCAGGGGGTCCGCGGAGGTACTGCAGGGGGGTCGCAAAATCTTTTGTTGATAAGACAATTTTTTTTTAAATATTTTTTTTAAAATTAAACCAATTTTTTTTCCACAAATTTAATTGTCTTCTGAATCAGAAATGTATTTATTCCCTTTAAATTCACATTAACATAAATCCAACATATTGTAGCGAACGTTTAAATTGATCGAGAAAACTTTATCTTTCAGTCCAATGCACACATTCAGCTAGCCACAGGAGCTCTCTCAAGCTGGCCACCGGTTCACTTACAGCACCTTTCATGCAAATACGACAGCACAGGTACTAGCCAATCAGATTGCGTTTATGCTCAAGTCCAAAAAGCGAGAAGATCAAAAATAAAAGATGGCGGACCAAACTCCGTAGCTGGTCTTGTTTGTGCCTATTTTTTTGCTTAGATTTTTAAAAAATTACCGAGAAATAGACACTGTACAAGGTCAAAAAACCTTAATTGTAACTGAAAAATAAGTCTGAGAGGATTTGCGAGGTGTATGAGCCCCCTTTCTAATGTTAGCATGCTACTACCTACAAGGTTAACAACTTGCTAGCGGTGTGATTGGTTTGTTGACCTGTCAATCTCACTGTAATGTCTCTACTGACAACACAACCCCATGCGCCAGACTCTTCCTCCGTCATCCATTGGATCGTGTCAGTCAGGAGTTATTGAAAAGAGGATACATCTCACTAATGTGGGAGGATGTGTGCCATCGACAGAGGTTTCATTGTCCCTTCTTTATGTATGATGAAATAAAAACATATATCTGTGAATTATTTTAATAAGTTGTTATTAATTGTTAGCTCAGAGTTGTATGCAAGATGTATGTTTATATATAGCAGTGGCACGGCCACCCTGTACCTTTCATGTTTTAAAATGTTAAATTAAATTCAATGTTAAAAATTGTTAAGTTAAATTCATTGTTCAAAAATGTTAGGTTAAATTCAATGTTAAAAAAAAAAAAAAATGTTAATGAATATATTAACCTTTATAAAACAATTGGGTTCTAGCGCGTAATTTAGCTGTTTCTGATTGGACGAGAGACGTTCCATGCTATAGGTTATTCGTCAACATACCTACAGTTACGGGACTTTTCCCAGCTAAAAATAAATCACTCCGTGATGAAACATTCGCATTGATGATAACCGTTAATTCAAAGTTTTTAAAATTCCAAACCAAGACGTTGACAATGGAACTATTTTTTGTTGCGGAGAAACAATGGCGAAATAAACCATTTTTAATCAATAACTTCGTGTTGAAATGTTAATTTGTTGACAGTAGAATTGTTTTATAAAAGCAATATAGCACTCGTGGGAGTGGGGTAGTTAAGGGATAATCCCACGGGTGTTGTTGTCAACGCCACTCGGCCTTCGGCCTCGATGGCTACGGCCGAACACCACCCGTGGGATTATCCCTTACCTACCCCACTCCCACTCGTGCTATATTGCTTAATTGTATTATCTTAATAGCTTAGTATTGAATGCACAATAACAGGGTATCTATGTTTATATGGCACTAGGCTCAGTATATATTATAAACAAAATTGTATGCAATTAATATAGTAGGGGGTCCCTGCTCATCTCGCCATCAGTTTGGGGGTCCCTGGCCTGAAAAACGTTGAAGACCCCTGCACTAATGAATAACAAACAGAATTGACAGTGTGCTGAACTTTGACAGTTGAAGTCAGACAGACAAGTAAAAGTAAAATGTCCTTACTTTCAACACACAATTTCATGAGCAGTAGATCTAGTTGTCTTGACTTACGTTTTGGATCAAGTATCTCTATGATTGGTAGAGCGCTGTTCATTGCCACCAATGTCACAGTTTTCACTCCCAGCTCCGCAACCTCAAGCACGGTCTTGAGGTAGGTGTTCTGGTCCTTGGTTTGAAGGTATACTTTTGACATTATGTCGTAAGTAGAGCTAACCAGGGGAAGACTGGTCACCCTGGATACCACATTCTGTAGCAACAAATGGAGGGTAAGTTTAGGGTACATGATAAGGAAAACGTGAAGCGCTACCAGCTGCTTCGTCAAACTATATAAAAACAGAGCATTGTGGTGTTGTATTGTAAACTTAAGATATTGTGGCTCTATAAACACAGATATAATCGCATTATTAACACAGACTTAGTGTCATTATGAACACAGATATAGTGTCATTATGAACACAGATATAATCGCATTATGAACACATATTTAGTGGCATTATGAATACAGATATAATCGCATTATTAACACAGATATAGTGGCATTATTAACACAGATATAATCGCATTATGAACACAGACTTAGTGTCATTATGAACACAGATATAGTGGTATTATGAACACAGGTACAATCGCATTATGAACACTGATATAGTGGCATTATGAATACAGATATAATCGCATTATTAACACAGATATAGTGGCATTATGAACATAGATATAGTGGCATTATGAACACAGATATAATGGGATTATGAACATAGATATAATGGCATTATGAACCCAGATATAGTGTCATTATAAACATAGATATAGTGTCTGCTCCGTATCTGTCCGTGGCGATATCTCTTAATACCCCGGTCATCAGAGAGCAAGGATGCTGTAGGGAGAGCCAGTGGTGGACAGAGCACAGCTCAGCAATGCCCAGGTATCTGCCTCCCATTTACACCTCATTCACACATGGACTAGTCAGTCAGTCGCTTTGGCTGATTTTCTCACATTTCATGGGATTTGAACCTGCGTGTGGCGGCCTCATCTCACCTGCTCAGCCATCTTCTCCATCCTCTCTTGGAGGGCAGAGGGGACCCTCAGCTTAATGCTGTCTCCGTCCAGCGTATACTTGTCCACATCGCCCTGAATAACAAGGGCCATGATCCTCTGCTTCTCCATCAGAGAGGACAGAACCGTGTCCAACTCCACCCACAGACACCACGCCTGAGGGGAACACACAGAGCAGCAGGGTCCGACCAATCAGAGACTGAAGCAGGGTTTGCTGACCAATCAGAGACTGATGCAGGGTGTTGCTGACCAATCAGAGACTGAAGCAGGGTTTTCTGACCAATCAGAGACTGATGCAGGGTTTTCTGACAAATCAGAGACTGAAGCAGGGTTTTTGGCAACAATGGCTTGGCGTCTATCATGATTTGCCAAAACAATAAAAAATATTTTGAAATAGATTTTTCTAACATGAGATGAAATTGAAATGTTTACAATATGTGTCTGTATTTGCAATAACTTGGTTTATACATTTAGTTCTCATTATTATTACACTATTAAAGTAACACTATGGAGTTTCTGGAGCCGCCAGGTAGGGGGCTACTTTCTGCTGGACTATTCAGTAACTAATTTGCTGTCTTGCTTTGTCTTCTGTTGCACTTGCTTGATGTTTGACTGTGTTAGGAAAGTTGTTGACTTGCTAGTTTGTCGTAAAAAATGTCACTTATAAGAAATATCCATTTTAGTTGTATACTACTTGTTATAGTGCAAAACTAAAATTCAGATAGACGGGCCTGAACACTTCCATCCGCATCCATATCACTTTGTAAGTAACCGCTTTTATGTGTGTTAATTGAATCGCTAAATCATCTCTTAAGTAAAAGTCTCTTAAGGTTTGAAAAGCGAACAAGACGAAATGTTGCAAACACGTCTGCACATAAGACCTTCCCAAATGTTCAGTTAATACGCATCAACTTGACGTTAAGCCCGTAAGCCTGGGTAAATATGCCATACTGTATCTCGTCAATGACAACGCAGATATGTTATTGCCTTGCGAGTAAAGGACACCAGTCTTTTCTTACCTGAGCATACATTTTGCGGTCTAGACTAACTAGGGATAGCAGAGGAGAAAAGTATCCTGATGTGTTCTTACTAGCAGAGATGGGCAAAAATACATCAACATGTATTTTAATACAAAATTCAAAATACCCTTCAAATAAATGTATCAAAATAAAATACAAAATACTGTTGCCAGAAAATGTAACAAAATACAATAGTATTTTGTATTTTTAAAATACAGGAAATACTTTTTCTGAATTTTCAGTTTTCTCACAATTTGGTATAGCAGAACATTCAGGTTTGGGGTATTCAGTGGCGTAACGAAGTTACCATGGGCCCAGGTGCAGGCTATTATGACGGGCTCTTGTCAGTGTTGTAAGGCAGTGGTTCCCATACATTTGAGTCCTGTATCCTTTTTTTCATGTTTGTAACCGCAGCCACCACGCCCCTCCCCCCGCACACATATTCCGCCTATTACACCTGCCAGTGTAATTTTTTCGCTGAACATATCAGTATTTTTGGCAATGTGACTTGGCTATTCAGACTATTTAGATTGACATAAATATGTCTATGGGCCCTGGCTATAGGCTATATAATGTACACAAAGCTCTGGTGAACCCAGTAAAAAAAGGAAGAACAGTCACAGAATGTCAGTGTAACTAAGCAAAGCTATTAAAAAAAAAAAAAAACTTGATTGATTTTGTATGTATATACAGCCGCGGAAAAAATTAAGAGACCACTTCAAAATTATCAGTTTCTCTGGTTTTACTATTTATTGGTATGTGTTAAAGTAAAATGTACATTTTTGTTTTATTCTATAACCTACTGGCAACATTCCTACCAAATTTCAAATACAAATATTGTCATTTAGATCATTTATTTGCAGAAAAATGACAATTGGTCAAAATAGCAAAAAAGATGCAGTGTCTTCAGATCTCGAATAATGCAAAGAAAACAAGCTCATATTAATTTTTAAACTACACAATACTAATGCTTTAACTTAGGAAGAGTTCAGAAATCAATATTTGGTGGAATAACCTTGATTTAAAATCACAACTTTCATGTGTCTTGGCATGCTCTCCACCAGTCTTTCACATTGCCGTCGGGTGACTTTATGCTACTCCTGGCGCAAGAATTCAAGCAGCTCGGCTTCTTTTCATGGCTTGTGACCATCCATCTTCCTCTTGATCACATTTCAGAGTTTTTTTAATGGGATTCAGGTCTCGAAATTGGGCTGGCAATGACAGGGTCCTGATCTGGTGGTACTCCATCCACACCTTTACTGGCCTGGCTGTGTGGCATGGAGCATTGCCCTGCTGGAAAAAACACTTCTCAGAGTTGGGGAACATTGTCAGAGCAAAAGGAAGCAAGTTTTTCTTCCGGGACAACGTTGTACTTTGCCTGGCTGAGGTTTGTAAAAGACCATAAGGATTGAACTAAAGCTGACTGGAGGTCCCTAAGTTCGTCTTCTCTGATGAGTCCAATTTTCAGCTTTGCCCATCACATGGTCGTCGGATGGTTAGACTGAGACCTGGAGAGGCCTACAAGCCACAGAGTCTTGCACCTACTGTGAAATTGGACTTATCAGAGAAGACGAACTTAGGGACCTCCAGTCAGCTTTGGTTCAATCCTTATGGTCTTTTACAAACCTCAGCCAGGCAAAGTACAACGTTGTCCCGGAAGAAAAACTTGCTTCCTTTTGCTCTGACAATGTTCCCCAACTCTGAGAAGTGTTTTTTCCAGCAGGGTAATGCTCCATGCCACACAGCCAGGCCAGTAAAGGTGTGGATGGAGTACCACCAGATCAGGACCCCGTCATTGCCAGCCCAATTTCGAGACCTGAATCCCATTAAAAAAACTCTGAAATGTGATCAAGAGGAAGATGGATGGTCACAAGCCATGAAAAGAAGCCGAGCTGCTTGAATTCTTGCACCAGGAGTAGCATAAAGTCACCCGACGGCAATGTGAAAGACTGGTGGAGAGCATGCCAAGACACATGAAAGTTGTGATTTTAAATCAAGGTTATTCCACCAAATATTGATTTCTGAACTCTTCCTAAGTTAAAGCATTAGTATTGTGTAGTTTAAAAATTAATATGAGCTTGTTTTCTTTGCATTATTCGAGATCTGAAGACACTGCATCTTTTTTGCTATTTTGACCAATTGTCATTTTTCTGCAAATAAATGATCTAAACGACAATATTTTTATTTGAAATTTGGTAGGAATGTTGCCAGTAGGTTATAGAATAAAACAAAAATGTACATTTTACTTTAACACATATCAATAAATAGTAAAGCCAGAGAAACTGATAATTTTGAAGTGGTCTCTTAATTTTTTCCGCGGCTGTATATATTTTTGCAGGCAGCAGCTGTGTGACTTTCATGTCACAAAACAGGGCTCTCACACTTCTCATTGCAATCTCTATGGCTTCCGGGCTATCCCCACGTGCTTTCGTCATACGTAATTGCGTATAAGGACATCATATAGCTTTGATC
Source organism: Sprattus sprattus (assembly GCF_963457725.1). Lineage (NCBI taxonomy): Eukaryota > Metazoa > Chordata > Actinopteri > Clupeiformes > Clupeidae > Sprattus > Sprattus sprattus. The sequence goes on along the minus strand of NC_137922.1, from coordinate 53,284,885 downwards.
AAGTCACATCTGTCAAGATGGCTAACGTTCAATGCAACAACTCGAATTGCTCTTTGAAATAACCTCCTTTTAGTCGGTGTACTAATTAAGATAAATTGACAAGGATCAAGACAGCTATCTAAGTTTTCGACCACAGCCCTGTTTTGTGAAAAAAAAAATGGATTTAACAGGAGACTGGAGAAAGTATTTGAGTATTTTAAAAACAAAATTACTCCACTGTAAAGTATTTTGTTACAAATTACATTCGATTTTTTATCGGCCCTATCAAATACAAATTACAAAATACTCAAAAGTAATTGAAATACTGGCCATCTCTGCTTACTAGTGTTAGCTAACGTTGGATAACACACCTGGATATGGACAACTTACCAGCAGTTTAACTTTTTGACACTTTCAATGTCCGACGCTTTAGCTCTCGCAAGTACGAGCTTGCGGGTTAATTTAACTTCTTCTGGCATTACGGTAACACTTCAGTTTGACTCTCTAAGACATAAATGACCCCAAACAAGCATAATATACAAACATACAAGGCGCCTCCATTACTAGCAGGACAGAAGGCGGATCTTTATTTACTGCAACTGCGCATGCGATGCGTCTTTAGCAACCTGCTAGCAACCATGCTATAGTTCAACGTCATTTGTAAGTCCGAACACTTCCACCAGATGGCGACGTTATCATTTATCATTGCCTAGGAAACCCCTCTTTCCCCCCATTTTATGATCTAGGTCCTCTGATAGGTGCATTGTATTGGATTTAAAGTGGTGTAGTTAGTGTTTATGTTGATTTCCGCCTTCGTAATTTGCATTTAACCTATACTTAACCCAACGCTTAGACTGAACTGCAGTGGGCAAAGACAATTTGAATCATTTTGAGGCCCATTTGGTAACTGCTTATCAATTGGCTACTGCTGTGGAAGACACAGATAAGAGCTGCAATTTTCTGTTTGTCCTCTAGTTATGTAAGTATCTACTATGGTGGCATACTCTTCATGATGATAGGCCATATGTTTTGGACAGGCAGGGCATTCTGCCAATTCTATTGAAGGGCAGTCTGAAGTAACTCAAATACCAAGCGAGACCAAGGCTAGACATTAATTTACACAACTGTTGTTATCTGTACTTGTGCAGTGTTTTTTCTTAGATAGAAAGAGACAGAATAGAGAGGGTCTGTGGGCACTGTATCGCTATCCTGTATAAGACTGCTGTGAATGAAGGACAGGGGATGTTTTATGTAGAGAAGGCAAACATAGTGTATGTAGAATAGAATACACAATCTAAACACAAACAAACAGGCTATATCTCCTTGTGCTAACAATGCCCTGAACTTTATCTTGAATATGTAGCCTGTGCATGAGTACTTTAACAGTCCATATCATTACATTCAGCTATTGTGGCTGTTAGGAGGGTCAACATGGCTATGTGACCATTACAGGGACAAAGATTGATCGACATCAAGGGCATCCATATCTTCTGGGTCACAGGGATCCTGGGGCAGGACAACATGGCTGAGTGGGATCCCATTGCACAGTGCAGACTGTGCATGCTATAGATTGTTTACACTCTTGAAAGGGGGGGAGAGTTGATTATATAAACCTGAGTGGCATACATAACCTAAAATTATCTAGTCATAATTTACGTGACATATGGAACTTTAATACTAGAATTAAAGAAGCATGTGTGGTGTGAAATCCACTTTATGAATGTGTGCCATTGGGTTCATTATATATGTGGCAGCTTTCTGAGGTGACAGGTTGCCAGCATCTTGCCAAAGCTATCACCTACAGTGGAAGTCCCTTTTTAAGCTTTGGAGATCTTTATCATTTTGATGTGAACTTTTTTTAAGGCTGGAGTTTTAATGGAACTTTCCTTTGTAAAATTTCACATTTGTCTGAGGCTATCTGTCTGAGGGAATGTGGTCAAGCCATTCACAAGCAGGCTCCTGAATGAAACCTCCAAATCATGCTGTCAGATTTCATAAGTGTCATCCATTGTGAAACGCAGTCCTGGTACTAGACTGCAATGTTGCGCTTCCAGCAGATGAAGTCTTCAGTGTGGCCAGAGAATGTCTTAACATGTCTCTGATGTGGCCCAGCACGGGGGGGCGGAGCCGTGCGCCTCCACAGGGAGCGGGTGCCGAGAGAGGTCATTGGACGGCTGTCAACAAAAAGTATTAGTGAGTGCCACTGGCTGTTGGGGTTTAACAGTTCGGTTCTTTTCTGTTTTGCTGTATATTTCTTTCTGTTTGATCAACTCAACATCCCTGAACAGTTAAAATGTTGGTGGATTTTGAGAAGCTTCGGATGACAGGCGCTGGTAAAGCCATCGCCGTGTTGACAAGTGGAGGAGATGCCCAAGGTAGCTAGCCGTCGCAAACTGTGGTCATCATGGTTGTAAAAGATTTTTTGCTCAGTTAGCATGCCAGGTTAATTATTTTCCTGCAGAAGTTGTGCAATGCAATGTACTATTTGATCAAATGTAATCGTGATAAGCTGTATAACGTTAGCTAGCCATACTTGAGGACTTTTAAAATGCAGTGCATGGCAGACTGGCAAGCGATGCATTCGCTTACACATTTTAAACCGCATAAATGCAAAAGCAGAGTTGTTTCATCAATTCATTCATCGAATAGTTTATTTCATGATCATTTTCAGTCAAAATGCATGGAGTAATAGGCCATTAAGATGTTATCAAAAACACTAACTATGGCGCACTAGTTAAACACGCTGAAAGACAGTTGAATATAAGAACTCAGTTTTTCCAAACGCACACATACAGATACATTCTATTTCTTGTTTTTATGTTGCTTTTTAAGGTCCATATCAGTTGCATTCGATCATCATCACTAGACGTAGTTCCCAAACTATGGCAGTACCAGATTAGAGCACTGCTTTGTGTGATGTGCATCTAAGAAGCTGGGGGAAGTGTTACGTAACCTATTCATACTCTGTCACGTAGCCTACATAATTCAGCCTGTTGGGCGTATATCTGACTGCTAAAAAGACACTAGCCAGTTTTCACAGTATACGTCTCCACTGCTTACAGAACATATTTAATATAAGATTCGTGTTTATGAACTACTTGATAAGGTGGACTGTAGGGACTTCTTGTCACTGGACAATTTATTGGCAAAAAGTTAATTTGAACATTTGATTGCCGTTTCAGTAACCGTTTGCTCATCTGGTTTCTCACCGGTGCACGTATGCAGTAGTTTATGTTACTTTTATGTCAAGATAGCAAGAGCCCCCTCACCATGGTCTCATGAAGTTTTGCACATTTGGCTGAACAAATTTCCCCAGGGCCTCTCAGACATCCGGCCTTGAATCTCACTGAGCACACCAAACCACCCTAAATGTATGTGGGGCTAAGCAATCCATTGGGTTTCCACTTGACCAACATGTCTGCTCTCATCCACAGGTATGAATGCAGCTGTGCGTGCTGTTACTCGGATGGGCATATATGTAGGAGCCAAAGTCTATCTGATTTATGAGGTATAGATCAATGACCATCTATGCTAATCTTTCATCGATAGTACACTCAAAGCATACATATCATTCCGACACATTTGCCTCATTTTGTTTTGTTGGATATTCATAATTATGGAAATGACAGGTATAGATTCTCAAACTGAATCTGTAAATGAACCTTGTTGAAAAATGCACTGTTATGTTTTAGGGCTACCAAGGACTTGTGGATGGAGGGGACAACATCAAACCTGCCAACTGGCAAAGTGTGACAAACATTATTCAGCTGGTAAGGGTCAACACCACAGGCACTACATAACTTGAACATAACTCCTATTTGAGATGGTTTCCAAATCAAAAAGACATCCTTTCCAAACCAAGCTGAGTAAGGAAGGTCAAGAGACATCTTTGCCGCAAATGACTAATCATCCTCCAATCATTGTTTTATCAGAGGTGCCAAATGTTCCAAATGCATAGATACCGCACATACTAAATGATTTCAAAAGAATTTCACAATATAACCACAACATTGCACTGTGTGTAAACTGGCCAGGGCAGTTAGTCCAGTGGTTCACCTCAGGTCTGACTGGCAGCCATGTTTAAATAGGGAATGGTTGGATTACTAGAGAGAGCAATGAGATCAAGGCTTTAATCTGAAAAGATTGCATGTCTATTCACACTGAATGTCACACTGGCAAAGGGAATTAAAAGGTATCATGAATAGCATTTGTCATTTAGTCATTTTACAAGTACTGTGCATCCAGTGCTGTTGTCCACTAACAGCGGGTTGTATCATATTTACCTGTGCAGTATCCATTATGTCTGTGTACGTATTGCATTCCATACAAATTCCGTTTTCAAGAAACACTTTTATAAAAAGCCGAGATGTAATAGAAATATACACAAAGCCTCGTCAATGGCTGTATTTAAACGTAATGCTGGCTTTGCTTTGCTTGGCTCGCTGTAGGGAGGTACGGTGATTGGCAGCGCCCGCTGCAAGGCCTTCACCACCCTGGAAGGGCGTCTGGCAGCGGCCTTCCACCTGGTCCAGCGCGGCATCACCAACCTGTGTGTGTGCGGCGGTGACGGCAGCCTCACGGGGGCCAACATCTTCCGCACAGAGTGGAGTGACCTGCTGGCACAGCTGGTCAAAGAGGGTATGGTGATCAAATTGAATTTGACTTCATGAGAATAGTGCAAACATGCCTAATTCTGATATCTCAAAATTCATCTTCAAAGACATAGACAATAGGCCATTATGCTGAACGTGATAAACGCTGAGAGAATTTTCCTAACATTTCTTCTCAGGCTTGCTTGAAAGCAAATAACTGTAAAGAAGTCCAACACATGCCTATTTTAAATTTAGGATTCTTAGGATTAGGATTCTTAGGGTTCTTGATAATGTCAGTAAATGGATGTGGCTAAGTGCATGTAGAGAGCTTGTTAGCAGAGCGCTCTGTCTAGTGTGGGGGGAATTTATGCCTCACTGGCTCTTCTGACTCGACGTGAATAGAGACCCTGTCTAGTCCAGTCATGCCAGGTCTCATTTCCTCTCTGGGTTATGCAGGGTTTTTAAAGTGAACCACACAGATTGGCATTGGATGCAGCAACTGATTGTCTACATTGAAAACATTTGAAAAAAATAAAGGCTAGCATATCTCAACCTCCTGCAATGTGATGATGTTGAAATGAAAGTTAATTTTATTGTTGGTTTTGATTTTTGTCTGTCTGTCTGTTTTTTTATCTACAGTGTCTGTGGCTGTTACATCCCCTGTTTGCTGAAGGCTGTGTGTGTTTCTCTTTTTGGCTTTCGTTCTTGAGTCTGTTTCTGTCTTTCTCTGATTGTTCCTCTGATTCGCTTTCTCTCTCTCTTTCTCTCTCTCTCTCACCACCTCAGGGAGAATCACTGACTCCATGGCCCAACAGTTCACGCACCTGAACATTGTAGGTCTGGTCGGTTCTATTGACAATGATTTCTGTGGGACGGACATGACCATCGGTGCCGACTCAGCCCTGCACAGGATCATGGAGATTATTGATGCCATCACCACCACTGCACAAAGGTCAGAGGTCACCCCTGGCTGACGGTCAATAATGTGTCTCACCACGACAGACAGAGCAGGAGATAGCAGTGGGATTTTACTTGAATCACTCAGCACTGGACATAGGGGTTATGTGCTTCTCCAAAGAGAAACCTTGAACCACATGACCCACAATGGTTGGGCCATGGAGTCAGTGAGCCCTATAAAATCCCTCTTTGGGAACAGATTGTTCTCTGCATGGTAAATGTTCTATGCAGGACTTTGTTCTAGGACTGTAATGTGATGTCATTAATGATCTGTTAAATCCAACACATTATTAGCAAAAATTGGGATGTGCTTGATTTATGAGATTTCCTCAAGCTTTTTTCTTTGCCAGGCTTCATGTTTTTCTTTTCTGTAGCTCTGACAGTGGAGCATGACAGTAGCATCATTTAAGGTGCTAGTGGATGATGACTCTTGACGAGTTTGATTCATTGCGGTGTCCAAGTGCAAATATAGTATGTTCTGCTGCGACCTCGTCTTGATTCTGTTTTCTGTTTGTCATTTCCCCTTTTTCTTCTTTCTGTATCTATAGCCATCAGCGTACATTCATTCTGGAAGTGATGGGTCGTCACTGTGGGTGAGCCTTCTGTATTACGTATGGGTTCATTCAGAATTGAGGTTTATTCAGTACCCTAAATGTGGTAGATGAAATACTTTCAATAACACTGATTTCAATAACTCAAAGTATGATCTACTGACATTGTGGCACATACTAAGCCTATAGTACCAAACACCTTTTGTCTGCAACAATAGGCTAATGGCTACTTTAAGGCTGGATTCAACACATTCATAACCCCTAACTACTGTAGGAGGCAATTTGCCATCTATGCACTTTGAGCTGCATTGTTTTGTATGTAAGGTGCTATACAAATAAAGTTTTTTATCATTATAATTAATATCTTAAAGTTATACTTGCCAAAGTGATGTGGTAAAGAATGCAAAAAAAATATGTATAATTGGGTGCAAATACTAGTGGGTTTAGTATATATATAAAAAAAAAAACATGGTGGTTATGGGTGAATGTAATATGAGCTTGCACTGAACTCTGGCTCTGGATTGTGTGCTGTAGGTACCTGGCGCTGGTCTCAGCTCTGGCCTCGGGGGCCGACTGGCTCTTCATCCCTGAGGCACCACCTGAGGAGGGCTGGGAGGACCACATGTGTGTGCGCCTGGGAGAGGTGAGAGCGAGCATCACAGGGGGCTCAGGGGTGGTATGGGGATGGAGATACATCGCCATGGATAAGCAGCTGTTGGAGAGTTAGCATCACTGTAGTATGCTTTGATTAACGCATGCTCTGAGAGAAATAGTGGCCTCTCTTATTTCTTCAGCTTCCTCTTCCTCTTCTTCAAACACCTTTTGGGGTTCTAAATCTATGTTAAGAGTTTTAAGTATATCTCTCAGGTTTATTTTTTGTTCATATTTGTAAGGCGGCCATTTCCTATAAGGTTCTTCTGTTATATTTAGTGATGCTACAGCTGTGAATACAGCCGAGGAAGCGACACTACAATAATGAATGCCTTCTTGCATGTCTCTGTTCTTCTTCAATGCCCTGTAGAGTCGCAGTAAAGGATCCAGGCTCAACATAGTGGTCATGGCAGAGGGGGCTATTGATAAACATGGCCAGCGCATCTACTCTGACTATGTGAAAGATGTAAGACTTTGCCCTGAGATCTGTTTGTCTCTATTTGTGTTTCTAGGCGAGTGAGTGGGAGACGGGGTTCATGTGTAGGTGAAGTGCAGAGGCAGCAGGTTTGCACGTGGAGTCTGCATGTCTGTGTGTGTGTGTGTGTGTGTGTCGTGTGTGTGTGTCGTGTGTGTGTGTGTGTGTGTGTGTGTGTGTGTGTGTGTGTGTGTGTGTGTCGTGTGTGTGTGTGTGTGTGTGTGTGTGTGTGTGTTTCTGTGTCTGTGTCTGTGTCGTGTGTGTGTGTGTGTGTGTGTTTCTGTGTCTGTGTCTGTGTCTTGTGTGGGTATGTTTTCACCCTGTTTGTGTATTTGTAGAATTAGCAGAGGGGTGGTCTGTATTGTGATCTCTGATCGGTTTGTGGACGTGAAGGTGGCTCAATGGTGTTTTGAGCCCTCAACTTCGACTGCCAGGCAGCGGCTGCCTGGAAGGTGGTTCCGCCCCCAAAACTCTTATCCAATCAATGTGCTTCCCAACTCCAAACCTCTGGTTCCGCCCCCAAACCTCTGGTCCAATCCAAACACTTTGAGCCCCAATTCAAACTTTCTGTATAGTGCTCTCATTCCAGCTCCAACTTCATTCCACCTCTCAGCAACGAGTGAAAGCTCCAACTTTACAAAGGTATGTAGCTAATATATTTCTATTTTAAACATGAAATGGCTAATTGTGTTTGCTTTAGGGCTGTACATGTAAGATGGGCCAGCTAATGTTATGTTTAGCATGCAATATGTTAACCATATTTAAAGATAGATCGTGCTAATCTTAGCTGTGGTAATGTCTTTTCAACCTGCTAGCTAGCTCAATCTGGTTAAAACATTAGGTAACAGTAAGCCTACAAAGTAAGATTTATCACTGTAGATTAATCACTGTCTAAAATGGGCCGGCTAATGTTATCTATACCATGCAATATGTTAACATAAAGATAGATTATGCTAATCTTAGCTGTGGTAATGTAATTTCAACCTGCTAGCTAGCTAAATCTAATTTTAGCTGTGGTAATGTTATTTCAACCTGCTAGCTAGCTAAATCTGGTTAAAACATTAGGTAACAGTAAGCCTATAAAGTAAGATTAATTACTGTAGATATGTATTTAAGTGATTAATTACTGTAGATATGTATTTTAGTGATTGTTAATGGTTAGTGGTTATCTTTCAAATGACGTTGAGCTGCTTTGGAATAAGGGTAACTCTCAGGCAGCCAATTGGTTTTAGATACCTGTGAGGCACTTGATGTTGAGACTGGTTGACTACCAGGCTGCTTACTAACACTGGGTAACTCTCAGGCAGCCAATTGGCTTTGGGTGCCTGTGAGGCACTCGATGTTGATACTGGTTGACTTCCAGGCTGCTTTGGAATAAGGGTAACTGTCAGGCAGCCAATTGGTTTTAGATACCTTTGAGGCACTTGTTGAGACTGGTTGACTTCCAGGCTGCTTACTAACACTGGGTAACTCTCAGGCAGCCAATTGGCTTTGGGTGCCTGTGAGGCACTCGATGTTGATACTGGTTGACTTCCAGGCTGCTTTGGAATAAGGGTAACTCTCAGGCAGCCATTGATTTTAAAGAAGTGGCCATGCTGCCTGCTCTAAACCCCACTATGGCCACAGGGAGAGCCACGGAGTTCAAGTAATTTGCAATATTCCACATCCTATATCTGGGCTCTGACAGGTATAATAGACATTATTTATCCTGAATTTATGTTTTTATCTTTTCCTCCAGACAACAGCTCCAGCACCTCGCCAACCAGGTGTGCTCAAATGAGGATTTTGGACTCCTTACACTCACCTTGGGACCAGGAATGGTAGAGGTGGTAGTTGACGTTTTTAAAAAGTGTGTTGACACACACATCGCAAACATTAACAATAAAAATTAAAAAATCTGTTGTTTGTTGTTGTTAATTAATAAAATAACTAGATGTTCTACATCACTGTGTATGTGTTTTGAATTGGAAGTGTATTGAACTTGGCATCTTGATTTAACTAGTCTGATCATTTAGCTAGCTGGGCCTGAAATTAAATAAATAAATTTCAACACTTATTTCTACAGCTTCACATAAGGGTTTATTCCAGTAGAGTGTCACAAGTTAATGAAACCCCAACTTACATTAATTATTTTAAAAAAATGTATCATCAGAGGAAACACATGATGAATTGGAAGTGTATTGAACTTGGCATCTTGATTTAACTAGTCTGATCATTTAGCTAGCTGGGCCTGAAATTAAATAAATAAATTTCAACACTTATTTCTACAGCTTCACATAAGGGTTTATTCCAGTAGAGTGTCACAAGTTAATGAAACCCCAACTTACATTAATTATTTAAAAATGTATCATCAGAGGACACACATGATGGAGGAGAGACATGACTGATGGGGTGTGACGTATTCTTTATTGAAAGGCCAAGGCCAAGTACAACACTCATACACACAGTAACCAAGTTGATACAGAATAATGTGAAAATGGTAAAAGTCTAATTTCCTCAAAAAAATCCTCAGGAATATTCCCTTCAAGAATATCAAAGGATTGCTTGATTCTAGGGTCCCTTTCCTTCTTTAAGCCATCTTCGATTGACTTCAGCCAATTCTTCTCCATTGCCTGAAACGGGGAAAAAGTATGAAAACATAAGCCTATGACTCCCTGAGACACACATCCTAAACTATTTTATCTTGTGATGACCTGAACTGTAGGCTACATGGCCAGTGTTAAGCAGTCTAAAGCATAACGTTAATCCACCATGCCTAGATTCCTCTCCACTGGCTGTCACAAAGTCACCTGTATGAAGTCTATTAAAAAGCCTATTACAACAACTGGTGGCTGCCTCAGAGTTATCCTTATTCCAAAGCAGCCTGGAAGTCAACCAGTCTCAACATCGAGTGCCTCACAGGCACCCAAAGCCAATTGGCTGCCTGAGAGTTACCCAGTGTTAGTAAGCAGCCTGGAAGTCAACCAGTCTCAACAAGTGCCTCAAAGGTATCTAAAACCAATTGGCTGCCTGACAGTTACCCTTATTCCAAAGCAGCCTGGAAGTCAACCAGTATCAACATCGAGTGCCTCACAGGCACCCAAAGCCAATTGGCTGCCTGAGAGTTACCCAGTGTTAGTAAGCAGCCTGGTAGTCAACCAGTCTCAACATCAAGTGCCTCACAGGTATCTAAAACCAATTGGCTGCCTGAGAGTTACCCTTATTCCAAAGCAGCTCAACGTCATTTGAAAGATAACCACTAACCATTAACAATCACTAAAATACATATCTACAGTAATTAATCACTTAAATACATATCTACAGTAATTAATCTTACTTTATAGGCTTACTGTTACCTAATGTTTTAACCAGATTTAGCTAGCTAGCAGGTTGAAATAACATTACCACAGCTAAAATTAGATTTAGCTAGCTAGCAGGTTGAAATGACATTACCACAGCTAAGATTAGCATAATCTATCTTTATGTTAACATATTGCATGGTAAAGATAACATTAGCCGGCCCATTTTATACAGTGATTAATCTACAGTAATACATTTTACTTTGTAGGCTTACTGTTACCTAATGTTTCAACCAGATTGAGCTAGCTAGCAGGTTGAAAAGACATTACCACAGCTAAGATTAGCACGATCTATCTTTAAATATGGTTAACATATTGCATGCTAAACATAACATTAGCTGGCCCATCTTACATGTACAGCCCTGAAGCAAACACAATTAGCCATTTCATGTTTAAAATAGAAATATATTAGCTACATACCTTTGTAAAGTTGGAGCTTTCACTCGTTGCTGAGAGGTAGAATGAAGTTGGAGCTGGAATGAGAGCACTATACAGAAAGTTTGAATTTGGGCTCAAAGTGTTTGGATTGGACCAGAGGTTTGGGGGCGGAACCAGAGGTTTGGAGGTGGGAAGCACATTGATTGGATAAGAGTTTTGGGGGCGGAACCACCTTCCAGGCAGCCGCTGCCTGGCAGTCGAAGTTGAGGGCTCAAAACACCATTGAGCTGAAGGTGGGTCTGGTCTGCTTGTGTCTATGTGTTACACATGTACAGGTGTCAAGTCAGGGTTAACTAATCCCTTCCCTCTTGCTTTGCAGTTGGTGGTGAAGAGGTTGGGGTACGACACACGGGTGACGGTTCTAGGACATGTGCAGAGGGGGGGCACACCCTCTGCTTTTGACAGGGTGCTGGTGAGTGACCTGGGGTCAGAGTTGAAAGGTCGATCACTCTAGGTTCAAGGCAGGTTAACCAGCAATTTGTCTCCACCTACTTCTGAACACAGCAGATGGGAATACACTAAAAACTTAGAAGTTATTTGACAGCAGATAGCTAAAACCTTCCAAACAAAGAGCTTTGCATTAGAGCGATCTATCCAGAACCTTTTAAGGGTTTGTGGAGCTAATCAGTGCCTTTACTCCATGAACACACTCTTCTGTGCAGGTAAATAGGAACATACAAGGCATAGTTTTGAGAGTGCTTATGCTTTTGGAATGAACCCAGGCCTTTTAAACTGGTGGAGCACGGTGAAAGCAAAGGTCTCAACTGTCACTGGATGTGATTTGATCTGTCCAATGCCCCACCAGGGATGCTGAAAGCAGGCAGTCAGACAAAGCTGCATTGTTGTGTCATTGGAGCAGGTTATATTCAGTGCTGGAACCTTGAGATAAGTTATTTTCAGGGGCATGGTGGAGGTTATAGGGATCAACTGTGGCTGCTCCGAAACAGCAGCATAGCTTTGAAAGGTTATTTATGGTGTCAAATTCAAAGATAACAAAAATTACATTTAATCTCTGTCTCTATTCATTTTTTTGGCGACTGGCCTTGCGCTCCTTTCCATTGCACTCTCCTTTTCCGTGATCCTCACCATTCCAATTCAAATGGACTTATACATAAAGGGAATGTCAACAGCTACTTGTGCAAGAGATACAACATACACAGAGAAGGAACATAGAAAAAACATAGTTTTTATAGTACTTGTGCTTCTAAAGTGGCCCAGGCCTTTTAAACTATTGGAGCACGGTGAGAGCAAAGGTCTCAACCGTCACTGGATGAGATTTGATCTGTCTAATGCCCCACCAGGGATGCTAAGCTGCACAGTTGAGTCATTGGAGCAGGTTATATTCAGTGCTGGGGCGACCTTGAGATAAGTTATTTTCAGGGGCATGGCGGAGGCTATAGGGATCAACTGTGGAGCAGACGCATAGCTCCGAAACAGTAGCATAGCTTTGAAAGGTTATTTATGGTGTCAAATTCAGAGATAACAAAAATGACATTTAATCTCTGTCTCTGTTTATTTTACACGGCTGGCCTCGCTGTCCTTTCCATTGCCCTCTCTTCCTCCCTCATCTTCACCATTCCAATTTGAATATGACTAATAGATAAACTAAATTAACTTAGCCTGACTACAACAGTATGACTCTGTAAGTAACTATAAACATTTTTTAAACGGAGGATCAAACTGAAATAGAATAAGAATAACAATTGGTAGAAAAAGAATATCTATGTCGAAAAATACAAAAGTTAGTAAATATCCTTCTTTTCTCTCTGTGTGTTTCTCTCTATATCCCCATCCATCTGTCTCCCACTCTATAGAGCAGTAAGATGGGAGTGGAAGCCGTTGTGGCCCTCCTGGAGGCCACCCCTGAGACTCCCGCCTGTGTGATTGGCCTATCGGGGAACCATGCCATGCGCCTGCCCCTCATGGAGTGTGTCAACATGGTGATTAAGCACCCCTCTATGTTCAAGTCTGTTTCAGCGTAATGACATAGCATTAAGCTACAAAACAGCGGATATGCAGGCTTTTGCTCACATTTCCATGTTTGTAGTTTTGCCATTTTGAGGTTTAAGTTTCATTTAACCTAATTTAGGCACAAAAATCGGCAGAAAAGGAGATGTCTCCATCCATGTGTTCCATCAAAGTATTTCACATAAGCACATTCTTCCCCAGATATGTGACAGTTGATGGGGAATGAAACAGAAGGCCATACGTGTAACTGCATCATGTGTTGTTGGGTGTGGGAAACTAGTTGTATCTAATTGTTCTCTGTTATTTGTTGGTATTTAGACAAAGCAAGTACAGAATGCCATGAATGAGCAACGCTTTGATGAGGCAATTCAGCTACGGGGGAAGTAAGTCACAATTGTTTTGTATTATTATTTTTGAAATTGTTATAATGAGTGGGTTTGACTATGATCATCGAAAGCTTGCAGATTGCTTGAAGTGTAAATACAAGTTCATGAAATCTTGACTTGACAAAAACAAATGCCTTGCTTCTGTTGCAGGAGCTTTGAAAACAACTGGAACACATACAGGCTTTTGGCCCACCAGAAACCAGCACAGTCTAAAGTAATTTAATTTCTTCCTTTTTTGGCACATGATTTTCATGGAATGAAGTATAAGTGTTTTTACGGATTACAATTTGAATCAAATTTTTTACTAAAAACAGATTAAGATTTTAATCTTTCTCTCTCCTCCTGTCTCTGTCACTCTAGAGTAATTTCTCAATGGCCATCTTGAACGTGGGCGCTCCAGCAGCAGGCATGAATGCCGTGGTGCGCTCAGCGGTCAGGGTCGGCCTCGCCCAGGGACATTGCGTCTACATCGTCCATGATGGCTTTGAGGGGCTCGCAAACGATGCGGTACATACCATTCGCTTCCACACGTAGTTTAAATCTAATATGTATCATCTATTGTATCTTTTGCTCTTTTGAGAGATCACTATTCTGCTAAAGTCTCAGTCGTATTACTATGTTGTGCTTAAAACAACCATATGAAGAGCTTCTTTATTTTAATAGTTTCTTTCTTACAGGCTGTGTAATGGATAGTATTCCGCAGTCATAGTGTAGCTCCTCCTATTTGTGACGACTATAGACCAAAATGTCCTTAAGCCAGTATTCCTTCAATGATAAACTTTCTATGACATTCAACTCAACTTTAGGTTGAAGCTTCCCTTATCTCAGATATTATGAAAAATGGCGAGACACTGCTGAAAAAAAAAAAACCAGTGTGTAATGTTTCCATTTGCCCACTTTAAGTTCTAATTCTTCCGGGTGTTTCAGGTGAAAGAGGTGCACTGGCATGATGTTGCTGGCTGGACAGGCCAGGGAGGATCACTGCTAGGGACCAAACGGTAGGGCCAGAATTAGCACTCTAGCATTGTTTAGCATTGTTTGTGTTCAATTCATCTTAGGTTTTACACACAGTAAAGTATATGTACTGTAAGCTGTGCAAATGACGAGCCCTTAACTTGGTATTCTTTTTTAATGTACTCCACAGAACACTCCCTAACTCCTGTATGGAGAAAATTATTGAAAACATTGGCAAGTATGGCATTCAATCCCTGGTCGTCATTGGAGGCTTTGAGGTTGGTTTAGAGTCCTACTACACCTTTAAGCCACCAGAAGTGCACGTTTTCTATTATATTGTTTTGGACCCAAACATTTTGTTAAGTATATCTCTGTGCATCTGCTTACAGATAAAAGGATGTATACAGTATCAATTGTATGCTTTCCCCTCTGACCTGCAGTTCCTCTTGGCCAAATATCTGCATAGGCAACTACGCCAACATGTGTCTACATATTTTGTCTTTGCTCCAATTATGTGCCTCAATTTTTTAGGATGATAGCAGCTGGCGGAAACGGAAGCGCAGACACGCTGTTGCTCGAGCGATAAAGTTAGCAATACAATACATGATGAAACATACAGACTAACATCCCTCAGATGTCTCAGGCTTCTTTCCCCAAAAGACCATTACCATGATTTTATATAGATTTGATTTTACAAATACTCTTTTTGGCCACCTGCCCTTTTGACCTTTTGACCTCAAAACACCTGTGATGCATACAGACTGACATCCTTCATATTGTCAAAAGGCAAATTTTTACGGATTTCACAGTATATAAAGCCATTGTGTCACACCTTTTGACAGTTCCATTCCATTTTGTTTTGGCTTCAGCAGAGGTCATGGAACCACCATCTGCAAACGTCGCATTGGGTCTATAAAGAACCTAAATCACATTCTGTGTGTTTCTTAGGCAGTCTGAGTCAACATAAGATAAGATAACTCAACTGTCGACGGAGAGTTATACTGTGACATTTTGAGGTGTCCCAGAGTCTGAGGGAGAACAGTCAATGCAAACGATTTGAAATGTAGCGCGATGAAATTTGGTTGACTACCTCAAAGGAGATGGCAGCCAAAATTGTAATCAGGTACCGTTTTTATGTTTTATAGGCGCAGTCGCAGGACTTTTTGATTGCTCCTGGTAACACTTGGACCAACCTGAATGCAATCTCTACATTCAGTCAGGGCAGAGCAAAAAGATCTTTTGCAGAAAATGCGCTGGTGTTGCGCAGCATTTCTTCTTCTGCTTTAGTCTAATTAGACTACAGTATATTGCGTTTTTACATCGCGGATGACATTTGTTTACTGCAGACTCACCATTTAATTCAAGTCACACAAATTATACTATGCCTTCTCCTTCCCAAATGCTCAACTCTTTCAAGGGGTTTAACCTATATTTATATATTATTATTATTTTTTTAAAGTCTGCCAGGATATGTGTTTTTTTCGAGGACATCTGTGACAGATTAATTGCATTAATTAATGACACAGGTTTGCCCTTCCAAAAAAGGGAACGTGATATTTTTTGCCAGATAGATAAATCAGTCTTGGGCAGTTTATGATTGGCCCATTCTAATGTTCCCTGGCAGAGAAGGATATTTCGCCATGCCCATATTAAAAAGACCCTGCCCTGGCAAGAATTGTATTTATCGTCAGAATTTGGACGACCCGCCTGGGCGGAATCAGCTGTTTCCGCCAGCCGTTATCACCCTAAAAATAGGGGCCATTTTGTTTGTTGTCTGATTAAACTTGCCTAATGTTACTTCCTTCCTGGTATGCGCATTTGTGTATGAGACTGTGTGTATGTGTATATATGTGTGTGTGTGTGTGTGTGTGTGTGTGTGTCTGTGGGTGTGTGTGTGTGTGTCTGTGTGTGTGTGTGTGTCTGTGTGTGTGTGTGTGGTTGTGTGTGTGTCTGTGTGTGTCTGTGTGTGTCTGTGTGTGTCTGTGTGTGTGTGCGTGTGCCTGTGCCTGTGTGTGTGTGTGTGTGTGTGTGTGTGTGGTTGTGTGTGTGTGGTTGTGTGTGTGTGTCTGTGTGTGTGTGTGTGTGTGTGTGTGTGTGTGTGTGTGTGTGTGTGTGTGTGTGTGTGTGTGTGTTCCCCTCAGGCCTATGAGGGTGTCCTGCAGCTGGTTGAGGCACGCAGTCACTATGACGAACTCTGCATCCCAATGTGTGTAATCCCCGCCACCATCAGCAACAACGTCCCAGGCACTGACTTCAGCCTCGGAGCTGACACCGCTGTCAACGCTGCCATGGAGGTAACATCAAGGGTCACATGGGCAGAGCCTTGCCCTGGCACATTATATCATATGAATTGTGTTGGTGGTGAACAATTATGCATTTGGCTTTGCTGTATTTACTTGAACTTTGTTGTATATTTACACAATAATTGTGTTAAAGTATTATAATTACATTTTTTTAATAGGTTTCTAACTGATTAAACAAATCCACATTTGAAACCTAATTGAGACTGCATCCTTTGTTCACAGAGCTGTGACAAAATAAAGCAGTCTGCCACTGGAACCAAGCGCCGAATCTTCATCGTAGAGACTATGGGAGGATACTGTGGTTACCTGGCAACCACCACAGGCATCGCTGTGGGAGCTGATGCGGCTTATATTTACGAGGAGCCATTTAACATCCACGACCTAAAAGTCAGTTACACCCATTTTGCCCTTCTTTATTTGCAGCTCGAATTGAGGCTGAGGAGACAATTGTGCTTTTGAATGAAATTGAGTATTGGTCAGCCACAGTAAACCTAGCTTTGAAAGAGGAGTACCACTCCTGAAATACCACTTTAAGTAACTGGCTGATGTATTTTACTGTGATATGCCAAACTATCTGTATTTATATCTCAGTTTTTCATTTTCTGCTTGTGTGTATCTTGTGTAAAATGTGTTTGCCCAGACGAATGTGGAGCACCTTACAGACAAGATGAAGAATGACATCCAGAGAGGCTTGGTACTGAGGTATGGGGGGTCCACAGCACTATCTGCCATCATGTACTTACATCCTCAGATCTGGCCTTTAAATCCAAATTTACTCTGGCAAGCCCCCAGTCCAAATCACAGTATACAGTAACCATAGAAATCTAATCAAATGAAAGTAACCCAATCATAGTAGACATACATCATCAGGCTGTATTAGGAACAGCTGGAGAGAGTGATTGATTACTATCCCCATTTATCTCAGCTGCCTCATTGAGACCATGAAGAGAGCTAATTGGATACTGCTGGTTATCGAGCACCCAGTTCAAAGCCACATCAGAACTTTGTGGGAGAAAGCTATGGTTTATTGGTCGAACAACATAATTTATGACTGGCTGCAGAATAAAATCTGAAGAAATCTAAGAGAGTATCCTCATTGAATAAGAAATTCCTTTATGAACATTATGTAAAAAGGAATTGAATCTGCAAAGTGAAATGATCTGATTAAAATCTGAATCTACCATTAAGTCCAGCTTTCCTGAAAGCCAATGTATTGCTCTTTTTGGTCGCTATGCAGACAAAATATACAAAGAATAATACATTTGTCATAATGTCAAGATGATTAAGACTGCCATACATTTAAAAAGCTTGTAACAACCACTCCAGGTGACAGCCAGTGTTTTGTGTTATTTCTCACTTTACTTCCAGGAATGAGAAAGCCAGTGGGCACTACACCACAGACTTCATCTACAACCTTTACTCGGCTGAGGGAAAGGGTGTCTTTGATTGTAGGGTCAATGTGCTTGGACATCTACAGCAGGTAAGACTATATTTATAGACGTAATAAAGTGTGATCTTTGAAATGTAATCCGTGTCAATAATACAATTATGAAATACGTTTTCCTCCACTTGCCACAAATGTAGGCAATGTACTAAAAGATATTAACATCTCACTTCAGCTAAATCTATGCTGGTTAAGGAACCTGTCTGAAATGTGAAATATATATATATATATATATATATGAGACGTGTTCATTTCTTTACAGGGTGGTGTTCCTACTCCCTTTGATAGGAATTTCGGCACCAAGCTTGGTGTGAAGACTGTCCAATGGCTTACAGAAAAGATGAGGGACACCCACAGGCAGGGTAGGGTAATATTTCCAGTTACTCGGAACAGTAAAAACTCAAGGTTTGGTATTGCCTGAGCTTGAAATGGTAAAAACAGGATGAGGCGGGGCTGTTTGTGTTTAATAACATGAGTAACTAATAATGAGACGCTTTGTTTTGTTTTGTTTGTATCCTTTCTTCTCTAGGCCGCGTATTTGCAAATGCTGCTGATTCGGCTTGTGTGATTGGCATGAACAGGAAGGTGTTGTCCTTCAGTCCTGTGACTGAACTGAAGAGCCACACTGACTTTGAGTGAGTGTTCACCACACAGACCATCACACCACCTAACCCCAGTGTGGACCGTTTCAATGGCTGGCTAAGGCCACAAGTTGTGACCAAGTGGGCTAGAACACATTATTTTCTCATTCAATTAATCAACTTACCAAGACTCCAGCAATTTATATTGGATACTCAAATATTCTTGGCTACCACTGAAACAGTACATGTGACCCATATTTTGATTGTGTTCCCCCATAGGCATAGAATGCCTAAGGAGCAGTGGTGGCTGAACCTGCGCTTGATGCTCAAGATGCTGGCCAAGTACCAGACCAACTTTGACGAATATGTCACTGGGGAAATAGAACATGTGACACGACGGACTCTAAGCATGGAGACTGGATTTTAGAAGCGATGGTCCTTCCAACTCCCTTCCTCTAGAGAGTGCTAGAGTTTTTTTTTTTTTTTAACATTGCCATCCTAAACCTGAATGTATTTTAGTATTCCTCCTGGCAGTCCCTTTTGCATGAATCTTCTGAGCCTAAAACAGTCTTTTTAATAAAACATGTAGCAGTATGCATCTTCCAGTGGTGAAACTGAATAACTTTAAAAAGCCATTTTGACACAACACTTTGAACTAGAGTTACTGTATTTAGAAGCCTTGTGTTTGTACAGTAGGAGTATTAATTTAATGTGCAATGTAATTAGGTATCACGTCATTGGTTAAGTTCCACTGTGCCTTTGTTGTATGTTAGTTAATGTAAGCTTGTTACTGAGATATTAAGCAATGAAATTGCACCTGACCTTTCAAATATTACTTACAGTTTAAACATAATTTTGTATGGGCAATATTGTATGTCATGTGATTTCATGTGAATGCACTGCAATATCCTGAATCAGTTTTATTTTATTAATATATATTATGCAGGAGTCTCTGAATCACATGATTACCCGTTAAATAGAGCTGTGAACTTCACGAAACAGAACATCCTTCTTATTGTAAGGGTATTTTTTCTGGGGACCAACATGTCCATCAATCGTTCCTACGTATTTGGGAAATATTTCTTCTACAAGTAACGTCAAACGAAAAACAATTGTTGTGTTTTGCCTCAAACTGTCACAAAAGCATTTATATGGATCCTTTTCCTACAAGAGAGTTCACTGCACTGATGTATGTATGCATCTCCCCTCCCCATACCCCACCCTTGTTCGGGAAATTGTTGTCTTCCTTATTGAATTGCACTAATTAAATAAAGTACTTAAAATGATTGGCTTGTCCGTGGATTATTTTTGAGGTCATCGTTTTGTGTCCATCGATAAAAAGGAGCAGTCAAGTTAGAACAGAATTTTCTAGGCCTACAAGCAACTCCACATTGGTGTAAAAACATACATTTCTTCACTGAAGATTTTAATATACATGTGTATGGGATTGTGTTAGTCAGTGTGTCAATCTTTTTGAAAGTAAAGGTCTTTTTAACTTTGTTCCTTTGTATTATATCCTTGCTCCAGGATGTCGTATGGTTATTAAAAAAAGATTGACCACAATAATATTTAAATATGTTTTTTTTTTTTTATTTGTATGTAGCTACTCCTAAAAGTAAAAATAAAATATAGTATCCGTATATAGTTTGTTATTAATAGTTATATAGTGATGGTGGTGGTCTGAGTGTTACAATTATTTGAAATTAAAAAACAAGTTTGCCCTTTAATGGTCTGCTCAACCATTTGGTAGAGCACACCTTATATTACCAAATCTTCATTACAACACTTTTATAACCTTCACACAAATCATATTGACCCATCAAAGCTTATTTGTTGAAATATGGTATATAGAAAATAATGCTTCATGGCAGTCTTAATATTGTCTCTCAAGGAGCTAAGAAATACACAAGACGACCCTCCCCGCCTTTCTCAGTGGCAAATTAGTCCTCCACTATCCCACAATGCCATATCTCGAAAACTGCTAAATTGCGCATGCGCCCTGATCATGCCCTCTTTTGGATCCGCACCTCTTCTGCTGTAATGGTGGGTCAGATTTCCTCACTTGAAATTTCAATGTGCATCTAGTTAATCCTGGGTTTTTACGGACTGTATATTAAATCCAAAGTCTTATTTGTGTTCATGATACCGCATCCTACAAAATGTAATAAGTATTTGTGAATATCAGTCATATTTAGGTTGTGTTTACAACGTCGTTCCAAAGCAACTCCTAGCTAGTCATGATGGCTAGAAGGTCCCTGTGCTAAGCATTTTGATGCACTACTTACACTAGCCAGCTAAGCAGTGGGATTGTTTTGTGGATTTTATAGTCTTAACGTGTAGCTTAGTAGAATATGAAGGTTGTGTAGACCTTGCGTTGGCAGTGTTGTAGTACAGGTAATCACCGGTGTAAAATGGCATTATTCTTGTTAGCTTGCATACCTAATGCCGTCTTATCATTGGATAGCTTATGGCGCTAGCTTGCTCCAAGCCTGCAATACCATACTGCTGCTAAGTGATGACAGTAGCAGACTCTAGGCCAAGTAGTCTGAATACCGTGTTTTTAAAGTAGCCAAGCTCAGTTGTCTTCATCATAGTTGCAACTTAACTGTTGGTCTTGTCCGCGAACTAAATGCTATTCTGGTAGGCGCCGCGAAATTGGCAAGCTAGCCAGCAGGTTGGATGATGTGGGCCATTTGGGACATTTCACTTAAGTCAATAACTTTAGAAGTAACTAATGCAAAATGAGTAGGGGTAGTTATTGCCTTCAGTTGACGTGAATGACCCTGATGTTAGTGTTACCATCAGTCAGTGAATAGGGTTAACTTGTGCATGGGAGAATGTTGTCTGACCTCTTGTGAACTTTGCAGGCCAAACGCACCAAGAAGGTGGGAATTGTGGGGAAGTATGGCACCCGTTACGGGGCCTCCCTCAGGAAGATGGTGAAGAAAATTGAAATCAGTCAGCACAGCAAGTACACCTGCTCGTTCTGTGGAAAGGTGAGAAACATTTTTAAATGGATCTGAAAAGCAAAAACAAACTTGTTGTCTGACTTTGAAGTATTTCATGTTGCTCAGGTCTTGAGCACAGATTGAATTGAATTCATGATGTTTGAACAGTAGACAATTGTGATCATTTGGCTTTTCTCTAATTGAATTCTAAACAACTGTTTTGCAGACCAAGATGAAGAGGAGGGCTGTTGGCATCTGGCATTGTGGGTCCTGTATGAAGACTGTTGCTGGTGGTGCTTGGACATACAAGTAAGATGGTGTATTAAACTGATGTCCGTATCTGTTAGAATAATGTGTTCCATGTCACTCCCCCTGGTAGTGAAGAGGCAAGGGGAAATGTAAACAGGATTGCTTCATTGCGGTCATTAGTGGCAAGCAGTGTGGGCTGCAGCCATGCAATGGTGTCTGTTGCTCAGTTCTGCATCAGTGGTATGGGAGCCGGTATAGTATGGTGTTGCGCTAGTCATGTATGCAGTTGGATTGTCACCTCTGATATGCAGCCTAGTTTGCTCACTCATGAACAGTAATGCTGGAATTGCTTGTAGGCTTGCTGATCTTGCATTTTTAAACCCGCTTTTATTGATGTGGTGATTTGTACATAATGCATATTGGCTTAGAAATGACAGCGGGTGCACTGAACTAAATTGTAATCAGACAGATTGCTTTAAATTTAGTTTTTTACCCCATCATTATTCTTGAATAATCCATTTTGACTTTGAAGACTGAATCTGCTTTTAACTGCATGATTTTGGCCCTTCTAGTCAGATGTTAAACCAAAACCATGGAAGAATTTGGTCTGAATGTCATCTGAACCAAATTGTGAGGTTTTTAGTGCATATACGAAGCATGGCGTAGCTAGAGGTCCTAGATTCACCTCAGGAGGTTGTGGAGGATGGCAATGCTCTAAATTTTAGAACCAAAACTTGAATATGAAGAGCTACTTTTTTACAATTTGTATTGTTCTTTGTAATTCTGGGAATTGATGATCTGAGCTGTTCTGTACAATGAAAAGCAGGTTCCGAATTAAATGGGTATGATTGCATCACGGGTGTGTAGGGAAAGTGGCAGTATTTTGATATGGTAGGGTTGAGTGGGGAGCCCCTGTGAAAGAATCCATATCTAACAAATACTTCTTCAGGCACCTAGACAGTGTGCTACCTGTGGTTTATTGTACCTCTAAGCCTCAACTTGGCTTTTCTGTTGTGTATATAATGAACTGCCACCTAATTTTCCTTCTCTCTCCTCAGCACAACGTCCGCCGTCACGGTGAAGTCTGCCATCAAGAGACTGAAGGAGTTGAAGGACCAGTAAACCGGGACTTTGTTTTTTTTATACAGATAAAAATCACCATGTCTCGGGACTCTGCATATAAACCGTGGTTAAATGAACATCCCACAATAAATTTGTCTTGGGCGACTTTTGCTTCTGTGAAATTCTTGGTTTGTGTTTTCCTTCTGGAACAGGGTACCCGCGAGGTCTTAAAAACTTGAAAAAGTCTTAAATTTAGTATTCATAATTTAAGGCCTTGAAAAGGTATTATATTTTGTCAACAGGTCTTAAATTTTCGTCAACAGGTCTTAAATTTCGTTCATCATGTCCACATTTGTTTATTGTTCGTTGTGACAACGAATCTTAGTACACCCAAACGTCGCATCCAAAATACCAGGCAACCTGGCTCTGAACTGGCTGAGAAGCTGACACGATATAAAGGATAAAACTAGCTAACATTAGCTATTTACTAGCTGCGCTAGCTAGCTAGACAGTTATCTAGGACACTGCCCTGTCAGGGACAGGGTAATGCTAGTTAATAAGCTTCTGCTATCACAGGCAACAGTGGAGCGGGGCTTTTTGGGTGAATAAAGAAATTGAAACGTCTAACATTAAAGAACACACTGTTGTACAGGAATGCAACAACAGTTTCTGCGACTCCCGTTTTTTTTCACGGCAGTTTGGGTGACTTGATTATAATATCATCAACACTAATTCTGGATTGACTCCACCAAACATGTAAATAAGAAGTAGGCAAATTTAGCAGCGATTATTTCCCAAACCCTCGAAAGCTGTAACTTTACTTTCTGTTTGAAGATAAGGTAGCATAGTGTAATAGCATAAACAGATAAAACAAATTAACAAGGATAGCAAAACCGATTGATAACGGCAGAAAGGCGTGCAGGTGAGGACGTCAGATCACAGTGACACAGGCTGTCTTTTCCCCATTATATGTGAAGGCTGAGAGATTCATAACAATTTATTCAGTCTTACTGGTGGTTCTTTTGTAATACCAACAGGTGCACTTCGTTGTTGCCTATGTACTGTTCTCACTACGTGTTTAGCATTACATCGCATAACTATGTTTGTGGATAACAGCTGTTGCAATTTCCACGAGAGGAACATTTGAATGATGTCAAAGTAAAAGTCCAATACTAAACGGTGTTTGTTTCCATAACAACAATACAAGTAATATACATTTGCTGACCTGAATAAGCAGAGGCCAGAACAGCCTATTTTGCTACATTTTTGTAGTCAAGGTAATCTTTTATTTGGCATGTTGGTGAGGTTATTTAGAGGACCATTTCTCAATGGATTTGTTATTTAATGAATGTTTGTTTATTAATAATGTATTATTATAAATACTTATTTTTAACAAATAACTCAATTATTATTACAAAGAGTGAAATTCGCAACTCTATCACAACTTCCACTTGCTGCTCCCGCAATTTAATTGCAACAAACACCTAAAAAACACTGCAACTTTTATGGAAAAGCTCCCGCTATAATAAGTTGGCTGAACTCATCAAAACTGGATGAACAGATTGCTGCCAAAAGCGCAGAGCTCCAAAGGCTGTAGCATCTTTTGTATTACAACCGCACACAGGTTCAACCACAGACGTATCCAGACACGCATGCACACACACACACACACACACACACACTCACACTCACACGTCCACCTCTCACAGTTATTGTTTTAAATGGTTCTGTCTTATGATTACATTTTTTTATTTTATTCATATGCATATCAGGAAAGGTGCGATGTTGGTCTTAAATTTCATTTAAAGTGGTCTTGAAAAGGTCTTAAAAAGTCTTAAATTTGAGATGAAAAATCCTGGGGGTACCCTGTGGAAGCTCCAGAGTACTGGTGAGATCCCGCACTCCAGCACCAGGGCTCTGTTTATTGCACGACCCTGAGGGTTGTATGGCCTTTAAGGCGACTGGTATAAGCCACATTTTAATGAGACTAGAGACTAGGTTGTGCAGTAATGCTTGGTGGTACCTTCCACAAGTCCAGCATTTGTCATGATTGACAGGCAAGGTGGCCACTCTTATTTTTTGTTTATACAGTAAAATTAATTCCAGTTGCCTCCATCTGCCCCCTTCTATTGAAATCAGTCAGATATGCCTTAAAAGGTTGTGAATTTTTCGACTGGACCCCAAGAGCAGTTATTTGCCGATTTGGGATGGTGTAACACTGGCGTTTCTGCAGCCGCCAGGTAGGAGGCTACTGGACTATTCAGTAACTTATTTGCTGTCTTGCTTTGTTTTGTGTTACACTTGCTTGATGATAGACGGTTAGGAAAGTTGTAGGCAAGCTAGCCAACATAGCTATCACAATAACATTACAAAGAAGCAGACAGACGCGAGAGCACTTACATACTTGCTTACAACGCTAACGAGATGTCATCCTACGAGCTACATTTAGCGAAACCCTGTAGAAATTAGCTTACTTTGTTAATGCAAACTAGCTTAACAACTTTCCTAAGTCAAACATCAAGCAAGTGCATCACAAGACAACACATTAGTCACTTAATAGTCCAGTAGAAAAGAAGCACCCTACCTGGCGGTTCCAGAAACTCCATAGTGTTACTTTAAGCTGGATACCTTGAGGGTCCCTACATATTTTCTGCTCTCTGGGGCATCTACATGTAATTTGTGTGCCCTAAACTATGGTTAATGCTGCTGAAGTCTGCCTACATTTACATTAGGTTTTATTATTGAAGCTGAAATCAAACTTGCGACTTTAACACAAATTAGATAACTCCATAAACGTCTACGTTTCCGCGAAGATTGTGACACTGAATTTTGTGGTAATAAAGATGCGTTTAATCAATGTCACGTGATCAGTTGAACTGCTCAGTTGCTGGAGCAACATGGCTGCCTCCAGTGTCTTCAAAGCTGGACTTTTCAATCACAAAGTCGCTATTGTGACGGGAGGTGGAACGGGTATTGGGAAAGCTATCACATCTGAACTACTTCAGTTGGGTAAGTATTTTTTGCCTTAGTTCAGTATCATTCAAGACGCTTCTTTTTTTTCCTTGTCATTTCAATGAACTTTACCCCACTAAGCAATGCATGTAGTGGTGACTGGTAGCTAGCAAAGTTTTTGCTTGGTCAACGTTTCCACAAGAGTTTGCATGAAGGACTTTTAAGTGAAAAGTCATGTTAGTTATGGAGGTAGAGGAAGATATCGTACGGATTTGGAACGGTGTGGTATTAATCTTGGTTTTATCACGATCAAGTCAATCAGGAACATTCCCTGTATGTTTCGCTAGGCTGCAGTGTTGTTATATCTTCACGCAAACTGGAGCGACTGCAAGCGGCTGCTCAAGAACTGACACAGAAGATCCCGGCATCGAGCCCAGCTAAAGTTACCCCGATAGCGTGCAACATCCGGAATGAGGAAGAGGTGAGCTCACGCGCTTGTCCTGGGGGGGGGGGGGGGGGGGGTATTTCTTGAGAGTCAGAATTTCTGATCCATAACGAAACTGGATTGCTAGAATGTCTACAATTTGTTGAGTCACCCATTCAGTTTCCTTGTGAGAAGTCAGTTGAGCATAATATTGGCAGGTTATAGTATAATCATTACTCCGTCTCTGGCAGGTTAAAAACTTGGTGGGCTCAGTCCTGAAGTCTCATGGAAAGATTGATTTCTTGGTTAATAATGGTGGCGGCCAGTTTACAAGCCCTGTTGCCAATATGACTGTTAAGGGCTGGAAGGCTGTGATTGACACCAATCTCACTGGGACATTCCTTTGCTCTAAAGAAGGTTGGTCACAGAGGATGCATAGATGCCTCACCTCACTAGAATTTTAATCTATTGTGGTTATTTGGGGTGAGGGTTACACACAAGACAAATCAAATTACACAAATACCCGTATGAGAAGCTTTTCAATTACTCATACTATCATGTCCCTTTACCCAATTATGTGATTGTGATGTGAACATTGACACAAAGTCAAATGAATCATATCTTAATTTAAAAGATTATACTTTTCAGCATGAAAATAATAACACTCTTTACACTTCATGGCCAACCACTATTTGGTGTGGAGGATTAGACTCCTTTTAGAATGTGTATATATATATTGTTATAATATTTGTTGTGGAAACAATATGATGGAGAATGATTGAAGTGTTTAGCAAAAATGCCAATTTATTTTTGGGATTCATAGTCTACAGTGCTTGGATGAAGGATCACGGAGGTGTAATCGTCAACATCATTGCTGACATGTGGAAAGGATTCCCTGGCATGGCGTAAGTAAAGAGGCCTTCTACAGGCTTTACATTTACTGATCTGTCAGACACCATGGGTAAGTGTCCTATAGCCCCACAAAGGATAAGACTCCATCACATGTTTTAAATCCAATTTGGTCTACACCTCTTTTCCCATGTAATTAATGTCAGTTTCATCCTCTCAAAAGGCTCTCTCACCAGTCTACTTGTGTGCAGTACACGCCACTAGCAATTGCCTGATGTTCATAGACTCAATTTTGGCAACATTGTTACGGCTATGCCCTTGATTCTCTTTTCCAAAGGCACACAGGGGCTGCTCGGGCAGCAGTGGACAACTTGACCAAAAGTCTGGCCATAGAGTGGGCTGCCGATGGAGTTAGGGTCAACTCTGTTGCTCCGGTAAGGGGCTGTATCTGGATACAAATGTTTTGCAGACAGTAATATTGATTTAGGTTTTCAGATTCTTGTGGCATATCTGACAAAGGTTGGACTGGGAAACACATTTATATTATGCTGGTTTTTAACCTTTTGGCATGTTTTTGTAGGTAGCTAGTTTTGTAACATCCTCAAATCACGTGGAGGGGAGTTAAACATTCTTACAAACCACCACGGCTATTCAGCAGGCAGTTTTGTGGTCAGCTTTTATATGACGCTGCCCAATATAACCACAATACATGTGTTTCCAAGGGAGGTCTCTTGTCTGTTAGCTAGTTAGCTCACAATTTTAGAGATAAAAACCTCCATAATGGCCCTTTAAGAATGAATGCTTCATCTAGCCTGCCTCAGTATAATAACAAAAATGTGACCAGTGTCCTTTTCTCAAAATTACAGGGGACCATTATTTCCAAAACGGCTATGGAAAACTACAAAGACTTTGGGCCAACGCTGTTCAAAATGTCTATACCTTTCAGCCCAGCCAAAAGATTAGGAGTCCCAGAGGAGGTGAGTGCTCTGAGCTGGCATGCTGCAGTACCCAACCAGCCCGTTTGCGTACTGTTCCATTTCAGTGACTTTGCAGACATAGATTTCCAAGACACTCAGTTGGATTTGAAAGCTTGATCTTCAATGTATGATGTGAAAATGTAACACATAATCTTAATAGCTGTTAACGCATGCTATAGTCAACCATTAAAGCCACAGGAGTTAAGTTTTCAAGGAATGCACTTCTGTCTTTGGACTTTATCCCGCACCTTAAGTTGGTGTATTTTCCTACAGATTTCACCAGCTGTGTGCTTCCTTCTGTCCCCGGCTGCCTCATACATTTCAGGGGAGACCCTGAAAGTCGACGCTGGACAAAGTCTCTACCACTCCATGTGGGAAATTCCAGGTGATCACTCTTAAAGAGCAGACAGTACACTAGAACTGCTTCCATGTAAAATTCTCACTTGAATTAAGCATCTTATTTATTGTTTTGAAATAATGCTGGCTGCATAAATATTTATACATAAAGTATGTATCTATTGTTCCATTTAAAAATGTTTAACCATGGTTCTTTTAAGGCTGTTTTTCCTCAGTGGAGTGTCTATTGGTAACAATTTCTTTCATTGCTTCTGGTGTTATGAATGCCATGTAATCAAGACATTCTGTCAGCATTATATCATCATAGTTGTGCAAGGCATTTTTCCACGGCCCTGGGTTCACTCTGCTCTCTACCTCTCTCTGTCCAGACCACAGTTCTTGGCCAGAAGCCCCTGAGGGCGAAAACACAAACACCCTGAAAGAGATTATGGGCCCTAAATCCAAACTGTGACCAACGCATAAGGATTCCAGAAAGCTTGGCCCAGACTGTCCAGGCAGGGAAAGCCTGAGAAACAGTGCCTTGATCTTGAAGAACTGACCATATATAATTCATGCTGCCATAGGTGTACAGTAAATCACAAAAGATGCATTGATATGTCAGTCAAATCTGCATATGGTACACTAAGGTGGGAAAGGAAATTGCAAGGGAGGTTGGGGTAAACGTTTGTAAAACTGTTAATCTAGAGTTTATGCTCTAATTTTTGAGCTACGCTTTGTATGTCATTTATGAGTGTAAATATTTTAGAAATAGTACCATGTTTACTCCCGCGTAAATATTAATATCTCCTGTGAAATAAAAACTATAATGGGTAATGCTGTGATGTTTTGAAGTACTGTTTTTAAAGGGGGGAGGTAGTGCTTCACACTTTCATGACCTTGTTCACATTCAATAATATATTATTGAAATTGTCATTTGACTGCACATTAGCTTTTGCCTGAGAAACAATATGAATCATTGATTGCACACTCTGGTGACGTGTGCCTTGTGTGTGCAGCACTGCGTTTAAGACCAGCTTTCCACAAAGCCCTAGTTACTAGGCAGAACCGTGAGAAGCGTAACTATTCCCATTGGCCAAGTCTGGGAACTGAAGGGGCGGGGGGAACGATCCGACTCTAGGATGGTCATTGTTCGGCTACTAGTCTCAGCATGCACGTGTGAAGATGTTTTCAGTTAATGCCCTAGGTCAGACTTGTGCGAGCTAAGATTTGTGAGGAAATTAGGTCAACACACGAAACGTGCTATTATTATTTCAGGTAAGCATGCATACCTCGATTATCGTTATCTATCGCGTTCTAAAGTGCAGTGATATGTTCCGAACTGAATTGAGATGAGAATGCCATTACTTGGCAGGTGCAATGACCAAATCCAGCACCTTTAGAAATTGTATAAACTATTATAATTTCAATACCTGCATGTAACTGATGATGCACACGATCCTAATAACTAATTAACCAATCGGTAAAGTTCGCGTACCTAAAACCTTTCTATTCGTTCCATTCCATTAATACAGTGGTGGTGTTGCTGGGTTACTCAGAAAGGAGGGGCTTATGTGCGACTAGCTCCCGAAAACAAGACTCACCGGGTTGGGGTGTGACCCGTGTAGCACAGGGTCGGCATGGAGCAGGAGGAGTGCCCTGCAGAGGGAAACCCTGTGACCCCCTCTCAGACGAGGTCGTCGGCAGAAGAGGAGGGCACGGCTACGCGGAGGAAGAGGAGGAAGAAGAAGGAGCAGATGGAATCCATCATTGTGTACCGCTCTGAGGCAGAGGAGCAGGATAAAGATGGAGCAGAGGGAGCCTCAGAGGAAGATGGCAATGTCACTAGCGACATTGCTGAGGAAGGTACTGTTTGTGTCAATGCATACTGAAAACAATGTGCTGTTATGTCTTATCAACAACAGCAGGTTTCCTCTGGGGGATGTGCCTGGAGGAATTGCTCCATGTGTTTGTACATCCTGTGTATGAAAAACAGTGTGTCTACCTATTCCGGTGTGTCAGGAGTGTAAAGCAACTGATTGGTTCCCAGTAGATCTAGTTATTCCTGTTTTCAAGCTATGTGTGTGTAATGTTTATTCTAAGATGGTCTTTACATGGTCACTCATTGTATTTCAATGTGTATGTCATGTGATGCATGTGCATATCAATTTTGGACCTGAGCCAGCTGCCTCTAAACTTAAAATACTTTGTTGTGAATGGCAGGTCCCGTTGCAATCCCTTCATCACCCGAGGGCCTGACCTTTGTTTTTGCATATGTGTGGATGCATGTGTAACGACTGGCGGTTGTGTTTTAATATCACTGCAGGAGTTTGAACGTTTACAAATCATGAGTTTACTGGCCTATGACCTTTTTATGCCTGAACCACTGTTGTGCAGCTTTACGGTTCGTGAGATTTGCTCACGAAACCATGGGCTCCAATATTTAGCAGTTTTTAATAATGAATGATACTATGCAAAGCACTCATTCCAGTACCCGGTTCTTGCAGAGACCTGGAGCATGCCTCCAGACAGCCGCTACGTCACCCTGACAGGCACCATCACACGGGGCAAGCGGAAGGGTCAAATGGTGGACATCCATGTGAGCTTGACTGACAAGGAGTTTCGTGAGATGGCTCGTTCCAAGGAGCGCCTGGACGCTGAGTGCGAGGAGGCGGCAGCGGTTGAGGCCGCCGGAGGCAGGCGCTCCTGCACTGTAGGCCCAGGCCAGGGCCCCCACGTGCTGCTGTGGAGCCTCTCCTGCCTGCCAGTGGTCTTCCTCCTCTCCTTCATAACCTCGTTCTACTACTGCACGCTCACCTGGTACAACGTGTTCCTGGTGTACAACGAGGAGCGGACGTTTCTCCACAAGGTGACGCTGTGTCCGGTCCTCATCCTTGTCTACCCGCCCCTTATTGTGGTGCTGTCCCTGGGCATGGGGGTATACGCCGCCGTGGCTCAGCTCTCCTGGGTGTTTGCGGAGTGGTGGCTGGTCGTGAGGGACCTAGAGAAGGGCTTCTGTGGATGGGTCTGTGGAAAGCTTGGACTGGAGGACTGTGCCCCCTATAGCGTGGTGGAGCTCCTAGATTCGGATACTCTGTCGGGAAATCTGCAGTTGAAGAGGGTGGACGAGGCAGATCAGATGTCATGTGTCTAATCTTGTGATCAAGCTCAAAGCTTTGTGTGTTTGTGTGTGTGTGTACGGGTGTGAATAGAAGATTTGATCAAAAGGCATGTCTATGTATTGGTTTGTAAACATATTGTTTACAAGATGCCTTACTAACAACGATCAATTGGAGAAGATGGAAATGGTGTGGACATGTCAATAACATCGCTAGAATATCAGCAATGAAGGTAACGGCCTTAGGAAACATGGAAAAGGACTATATTGAAAGAAGCAAAAGAACTAGGGAAGTCAATTGAAAGGATACATTTACTAGCAAAGGATAGAGAGAGGTGGAAGTCCATAGTGTTGGCCCTACATGCCACATAGGCCTAAAAGGATGACAATGATGATGAAACATATTGTATGTGAGTTTACTTGAGTCAGTGGGAAGTTTTGTAGTTGTGTGTGTGTGTCAGTTTAAAAACATTTAATTTTTTTTCATAAGCTCTTTGAAAGGACTCTTCAATAAGACTTAAAGTCACATCCGAAGTCACTGTCAACAAGATGACCATGTACCCAGTTTTCGTCCTAGCCTATGCACTTCTCATCATGGTGCTGTGCCTTGGTATGGACAAAGGCTTCTGTGGATTGGCCTGTGGAAGCCTGGTGCTGGAAGACCCTGTTCCCCATAGTGTGGGGGGAATGTCTGACTCAGATACTGTGTTGGGAAATCTGTAGTTAAAGAGATGATGTGTCTCGCTGTCTGATCATATGATCAAGGCTTTGTGGAATCTGTGTGCTTGTGTTCATGTGTGCAAATGCACTGCTAAGAATGAGAGGTTTGGTCACCAGATATATTATGTGATCGTTGTGATTGTCAGGTGTGTATTTGTGTATATCTGTCAGTTTCACTTTCAGTTGCATTGCTAATTGCCACATCTAAGCTCAATCACAAATGTTCACTAAACACTTTTCAACAGAACTTGTAAATGTAATGTCTGAACTTAAATCCTTTTTTATCACATTTTTCAGTGAGTCACTTAAATGCAACATGTTTAGAGACGAGGCTTTGGTCAGTGTACAGTAACACATCTCAGTGTACCGTGGACATTGGTGGTCATCCTCCATGTTAACTGTCTGTGCTGCATGGTTAATCATTACTTACATCATTACGACAACAGCAACAATGTTCTTTAGAACTGAATTAGAAGAATTCTTCTGCCAAGTTAATGACGTTACATTGAACTGCACCGATTTGTAGGGTGGACGAAATAGTGTGAAGTTCAAGCGATAAGACTGGATACAGTGGCATGCAATAGTTTGGGCACCTCTAGTCAAAATTTCTGTTACTGTGAATAGCTAAGCGAGACAAAGATGACACACTTCTTTAATATTTTAATCAAGACTACATTTTTATTTTACAGTTTAAAAATAACAAAAAAGGATGGTCAGTACTTAGTGGCAGGTCATATTTGTGCTGGTTTCGCTGTACAGTAGAACAGTGCACCACCTCTCCAGTCACCTGAAGGTCTTTTTGCAGTCAACCAGGGGTTTTGATCTGCATTATTATAGTAATCCTATGAGCAGTTCTCTCAGCAAGTTTCCTTTGTCTTCCAGACCTCAACTTTACCTCCACCGTTCCTGTTAACTTTGTGGGCATCAATTATTTAAATTTTCAGAGGGCTAGGCAGCTGATTAGAGGAGCTCATGGCTGCTGATCGTTGGGACGGTTGAGGAGCCAGAGGTTTGAGGAGCCAGAGTTCATAAAGCTTAGAAATTAGCATCTCCTGACCGTTCCAAAGGATGATTGCGAATAAGCCATAACCCTAACAAGCTAATTAAGGTTGGAGACCTTAGTTATCGTGGATGTACCCAAACTTTTGCATGGTGCTCCTTTATTTCAATCTAGAATTGCACAAAATAATAATACATACACACACTAAACTTGCTTAAATGTTTTATCTATAACTTTATGTCCAAATGTCTGCATTGCCACTTTATATTTTAACCTCCCTTTGTGTTACAATTACACGCCTCACAAGAACGACCTGAACAACCCTCACAGTGAATTGCAATTTTTTATCACAAATAGCCTACTTCACTTGATTAACAATGTAATGAAGGATGTTGTTGCTGTTACACTAACACACAAAAAGCATATCTGAGTGAGCCTTTTTTCTTTTTGTCTTGGGCAATAATGTAAATGGATGAAAAAATATGAATTATGTTATGAGTATTCATCAGTAACTTGCTTTGGATAATGCTATGGGGTCGGTTGGTTGATTGACAGCAGACAAATCACATTGCACTTTCAAGAAACATGGAAATAATATAATAAAAGAATATGAGAGCATTATTGTGTGTATATATATCTGTAATCACACACCAAGATATCAAAAGGTGTAAACCAGAGAATTGTAAAAACTAAAGAAAAAATAAATGTGTATTAATGAATAACTCCTCTTCTAGTCCACAGAAGCTAGGGGGAACTTCAAAGGTGTTTGATATTCGTAGGCGTCATGTCAAAGACTTGTTTAAAAAGTTAAATGATTTATGATTTATAAAATGCATTACTCCATACAAGCAAATAACAATTATTTGCAAATGTATTTCATATACTCTGTATTATGCTGGCCTACTTTGTATGTAACAATCATTAACATCTAGTAATGAATTATGATGCATTTTAATAATGATTAGTGCAGCTACAGTAGGTTTCTATTCCGCTAAACCACTACAAAGTTGGGGTGCGTTTCTAGAAAGCGTCGTTGTCTGACCACCGTTGCAATCTTATAACCGTTGTTCGATGAACTGGTGTTTCTCGAACGTCGAAAGTTGCGACGAAGTTACTACGGACGTGAGTACGTCGGTTTTAACAGCCTACACTCCAGTGCACCATCCTCGTTCATCAAATACTTTATTACAGTGCATGAAATGCCCTGTATTGTTATTCCTAGGCTTCTTCTTCTTCTTCTTCTTATTACAGTGCATGAAATGCCCTGTATTGTTATGGAAGTTTATTAGACTCTTTATTCAAATGGCAATGCATTTGTCAAATGGCAATTCAATGCGCAAAGTGACAATGCAATCCGCAATTCAAATGGCAAACCAGTTGTCAAATGGCAATTCAATGTGCAAATGACAATGCAATCCGCAATTCAGTTTGTATTATTTTGAATAAAAATTTGAATGAACGCTTATTGCATTGCATTTCATATTGACACGGTTTTTTCGACTCTTTATTCAAATGGCAATGCATTTTTCAATTGGCAATTCAATGCGCAAAGTGACAATGCAATCCGCAATTCAAATGGCAAACCAGTTGTCAAATGGCAATTCAATGTGCAAATGACAATGCAATCCGCAATTCAGTTTGTATTATTTTGAATAACAATTTGAATGAGCGCTTATTGCATTGCATTTCATATTGACACGGTCTTTTCGACTCTTTATTCAAATGGCAAAGTGGCAATGCAATCCGCAACATATCAATATCCACGTGATGTCAGTCACGTGATATGTTAGTGTGAACCTCAACATGGGGTCCATGTATTAAATGTCAGAAGAATCAGAATCAGCTTTTTTGGGCCAAGTAATCATCTTTTAATCAAAAATGAACATACAATTTTCTGTCACTGACATGGAAGTAATTGAGGAGGACACAAGAGACCAGGCAATGGGTGGTTCATTTTTCAAACACAGAGCCGAGAGAATTGGGGCTTCGATCGCTAAACAGGACAGTTCTTCAAAACCTGCCCAGCCTTCACATTCCCTTATCAGAAATATGTGTAACCCAAAGCTTTTCAACTTCACCTCACCTGCCACTGAACATGGATGCACACATGAAAAACATGCAGTTAATGAATTCTTACATGCTACTCCGGATTTCGTTTGTAGTTGTGACTGCTGTGGTCAAGGTTGCGGGGAAGTTAAGTGTCACTGTGCTTACACGTATTCCTCAAAATATACAGCATAACACAAAACAATACAACAGTGCAAAACAATATAATACAACAGTTCAAAACAATAAGTTGTTCTTTAGAAAAATGTATCGTAGAGGAACTGCCGAAGACCGAATGTAGAAGATAGCTGCTAATCCTGGCTCTCGGGAGTCTGTTAAAACTGGAAATATTTGTATGTGAATTAAGGTGTTTACACAACTTTTATAAGTCTACATCGACTCGGTTTGTTGTTAATATACTATACGAACACTGTCAGGGCAAACAGAATATTGTAGGTCTTTAATTAAGCTCTCGACCGTTATGGTTAGCTTGCTGCCTAAACTTTAATTGGAGATCAATGTAGAAGATAGCTGCTAAAATGCTATAAGCGCTGCACTGCAGCCGAGCTTGCTACTTGACACTCGCTACATGACAGCCAAACATGTTTTTTTTTCTGACCACGACCCCTAGGCGAAATACCGCCTGCCGATAATTCGTCCCAATGGAAACGTGGAGTTAGACTTGAAGAGAAGAGAAGAGAAAATAAGAGCTTCTTGAGAATAGCGGTATAAAACACTGCAAAACAGTGCCGTACATGGACCCCAACATGGCCGGCAAAGGTTGTTGTCATGGATATTGGTCACGTGACTAAATACGCCTAATAGGGGTAGGGACCCGCCTTGATGGGGCGACTGACAGATTGCATTTTCATTTGAATTTTGCAACAAAAAGAGCGTGATGACAAGTAAATGCTAATGCAATATAGTGGGGGCGCTGTTCAGCTACTACATTGAATTTCCATTTGAATAAAGAGTCGAAAAGACCATGTCAATATGAAATGTAATGCAATAAGCGCTCATTCAAATTGTTATTCAAAATAATACCAACTGGATTGCGGATTGCATTGTCATTTGCACATTGAATTGCCATTTGACAACTGCTTTTCCATTTGAATTGCGGATTGCATTGTCACTTTGCGCATTGAATTGCCAATTGAAAAATGCATTTTCATTTGAATAAAGAGTCGAAAAAAACGTGTCAATATGAAATGCAATGCAATAAGCGTTCATTCAAATATTTATTCAAAATAATACAAACTGAATTGCGGATTGCATTGTCATTTGCACATTGAATTGCCATTTGACAACTGGTTTGCCATTTGAATTGCGGATTGCATTGTCACTTTGCACATTGAATTGCCATTTGACAAATGCATTGCCATTTGAATAAAGAGTCTAATAAACTTCCATATATTGTTATTCCTAGGCTTCTTCTTCTTCTTCTTCTTCTTCTTGTTACCTTTTTCTGCGATTAATTCAGCCCGAACCGCTTAACGTAGAAACTTCATTCAAACTTTGTCGCGTAGGTCTTGTAAACGACACTTATGCTATGTATTTTTCACTTTTCTAAACTTTATACTTTATAAGATATTAAAGAAAAACGAATATAAATTTCTCCCATTGACTTACATTGGGCCATTATGACATCATAATAGGGTCTTTAAACTGGCTTGCACCTGTGCTTCACTGACAGCTGCACCAAATCCAAGGAACCTCTTCTCTGTCCCTCTCAATTTAACTGTAACTAGGAACATTAAGACACCTTCCATTCTCTACTTTTTTTTCTCTCCATCTCTCCATCTTTCTCTCTATCCCTCTCAGTCTACTTTCTCTCACACTCAATCTCTCTTCTTCACTCCATTTTATCTCCTTTTTTCAATATTTTCACTCTCTTTTTCTCTTCCACTCTTCTTTCCTTCTTCCACTCTTCTTTCCTTTCTTCTTTCCTTCTTCCTCTCTTCTTTCCTTCTTTCACTTTTCTTTCCTTTCTTCACTCTCCTTTCTTCTTTCCTTCTTTCACTCTTCTTTCCTTTCTTCTTTCCTTCTTTAACTATTATTTCCTTCTTTCACTCTTCTTTCCTTTCTTCACTCTTCTTTCTTTTCTTCTTCCACTCTTCTTTCCTTTCTTCACTCTTCTTTCTTTTCTTCTTTACTTCTTTCACTCTTCTTTCCTTCATCCTCTCTTCTCTCCTTTCTTCACTCTTCTTTCCTTTCTTCTTTCCTTCTTCCACTCTTCTTTCCTTTCTTATTTCCTTCTTTTACTCTTCTTCTTTTCTTCTTCCTTTCCTAACTTTTGCATTTCATGCACTGGTATTTCCTTCAGGAAATGCATTTTCTAGTTCTTGTTACCTTTTTCTGCGATTAATTCAGCTTGAACCGCTTAACGTAGAAACTTCATTCGAACTTTGTCGCGTAGGTCTTGTAAACGACACTTATGCTATGTATTTTTCACTTGTCTAAACTTTATACTTTTTAAGATATTGAAGAAAAACTAATATAAATTTCTCCCATTGACTTACATTGGGCCATTATGACATCATAATAGGGTCTTTAAACTGGCTTGCACCTGTGCTTTACTGACACCTGCGCCAAATCCAAGGAACCTCTTCTCTCTCTGTCCCTCTCAATTTAACTGTAACTAGGAACATTAAGACACCATCCATCTCTCCATCTTTCTCTCTCAGTCAACTTTCTCTCACACTCAATCTCTCTTCTTCACTCCATTTTTATCTCCTTTTTTCAATATTTTCACTCTCTCTTTATCTCTTCATCCAGAGCCACTCTTGTTCACTCTTCTTTCCTTCTTCCACTCTTCTTTCCTTTCTTATTTTCTTCTTCCATTTTTCTTTCCTTCTTCTGCTCTTCTTGCCTTTCTTTTTTCCTTCATACACTTTTCTTTCATTTCTTCACTCTTCTTTCCTTCTTACAATCTTCTTTCCTTCTTCCGCTCTTCTTGCCTTTCTTTTTTCCTTCATACACTTTTCTTTCATTTCTTCACTCTTCTTTCCTTCTTACAATCTTCTTTCCTTCTTTCAATCTTCTTTCCTTTCTTCTTTCCTTCCTTCACTCTTCTTTCCTTCTTCCACTCTTCTTTACTTTCTTCACTCTTCTTTCTTTTCTTCTTTCCTTTCTTCTTTCCTTCTTCCACTCTTCTCTCCTTTCTTCACCCTTCTTTCCTTTTGTCTTTCCTTCTTCCACTCTTCTTTCCTTCTTTCACTCTTCTTTCTTTCATAACCTTTGCATTTCATGCACTGGTATTTCCTTCAGGAAATGCATTTTCTAGTTAATGTCGTTATTCTTGAAACGGACCCCTGAGTAGTAGTGCCATGGCAAGGCGAGCAGTTTGCTCACTCGCTAGCCACAGGCTGACTCCAAAGATGACGTGGTAATCTTCCTACTTTAGAATTTCTCTCGTTTGGTGGGTGTGTCAGACCCAAGCAGCGACATATTTTTTATTTAAAGGCAGCGCAAACAATGGATCAACTGAAGTTCATTACCAATGCAAGATAAAAATACAAAGTTGGAAATAAACATGTATTTAAACCGATTTCATCAGGCTCCGAAAATCCTTTGTAATAAACACAGGGGACTTATCTGCTGCGCTTGCGTGACAGGGTGTTCAACGCACCACCGTTCGCATTCATAAAAACAGTTTGTATTCTCCGGTTTCCAGGTTTGTCACTATACGGCGTACTTTGAACCCCCATTACTCACTCAAGTTCTTAAACATTCCGAGCTGCGCCAAGAACTTGTGGTTGGTGATAAGACTTTCGTTTCGAGTACTTTCGCTTTTAGTCGACCATGGACATCAAAGGTGTTTCACGGTAGGTTAAAGAGACATTTGCATTGGCTAAAGTGACATTTGCAAGTATTACATATTGCTTGTGAGATACAATAATACTTGTAAACGTCTTGTACGAAAATGTAACGACATAGCTACTACTATTACTGTCAACATAACGCTATTACGTGCGTGAATACAACCTGCATCAGCATTGCCTGGTTAACATATGGGCCTTAATCTTTATAATGACATGTAGGCCTAGTTGAGGGCATTAAATGATCAACGACCATGCGTGTTTAAACACAATTT
Organism: Sprattus sprattus; assembly: GCF_963457725.1. Classification (NCBI taxonomy): domain Eukaryota; kingdom Metazoa; phylum Chordata; class Actinopteri; order Clupeiformes; family Clupeidae; genus Sprattus; species Sprattus sprattus. Next base: position 53,245,497 of record NC_137922.1, on the reverse strand, counting down.
GAACTCTTATTGTGTGTGGTGCTTTCAGAGCAGTGGCAAATAACGTTGTCGCTGCAGTTGAATTATCCACCTAGTTGTTAGCAGCGCATGGAAAGAGGCACCAGAGAGAAGGAAGTTCATTTCAGTAGCCTATCTTATAGTTCATGGTGTACGGGGATGGCGCCAAAACATCAACTCGGTCAAACCCTTATAGTGTCTAATTGACGCTTTAGACGTCATAATTTCTGAAGAAATGACAATTTGATACAAGCTTCAATTAACTTTGCGAAAGTGAAACGACCTTCGGCGCCTGTATATCAAACGTCCCATCACTACTTTTAGGGACTTTCACCATATCTGATTTGTATTTGTAACATGCAACCATGTCTAATGCTTTTGGGTGTGTTCCCTTAGTCCTAGGATTCATTTTCACTTTGGAAATCAAGCATCTCTTTCAGCCCCCACGCCACAGAAAGATGAATCCAGTCTCTACACTTACTTCCACACTTCCACGCTTACTGAAACCATGGATGTTTCTACCTCACCAAGGATCAATCCCTAAAATGACCAGGGGAACAATGACAACCATCTGATTCAGTCTACGGCAGCCAAAAACAGACATACAGCACTATTATGGAAGATGGACTGGCTAGCACAGTGAATTGTATGGCCGATGCCCTGTCCAGGCATGAGTTACGGACCCTCCACTTCCTGTGCTCAGACCTGCTACCTAACAGCCGTGTGGAAGACCTGAGAGGGGCCCTTATCTCGCTGGCTCAAGCCACTGGGAACAGTCATTCTACCCGTATGATCCTAATGGAGCTCATGTTTCACTTGAAGCGCTTCGACATTCTGAAGAAGCTTCTAGGGACGAGCCGACAGGAGGTGGAAAGTATGATGGAGAGCAGACAGGTCCTCTCTGGATACAGGTCAATCATACATTCATTCCCAAACCAGTCTCTGTTGTCTCTGTACATTATTGTATACATTGTGTATGAATTTGTTTCAACTTTTAAGACAGATTGAAGCATCTTAGACGTATGTTCCTTTGATATGGTATGTGGAGTAAAGAAATCCTGCCCTTTTGTCTTTCTGCCTTAGGGTGTTGATGGTTGATCTGAGTGCTGATCTTGGGAAGGATGAACTCCACTCTTTGGTCTTTCTCCTTAGTGGCAGACTTCCCCGTGTAAAGCTGGAGAGTGCCTCTGTAAGAGTGAGGGCGTGTGTTGATGTAAAGTGTTTCTGGTATTGTGTTGTAGCACAGTTAATCAGACTTTTCATTGCTTATCCCGAAACACAGACCAAACCATGCTTTTTTTTTGTGTAAGAGTTATTATTCAATATGTCTCCAGGTGAATCCTTAGACCAGTGTTGCATACTGAATTAGATTTGTATTTGTAAATCATTCTGTATTTGCACTTTTTTTAATGTGTCATCATGAACAGCGTTTTCTGTGATTGTGTATGTCAGCAAGATGCCTCCCAACAGACAGACCTTTCTCTACAGAGCTTTCTGGATGTGGTGACAGAACTGGAGAAACTCGATGATGTCTCCCCTGAAAAGCTGGACCTGATTGAGCAGGGCTTCCAGGACATTCAAAGAGTTGACCTTGTTAGGAAGATCCAGAGGTTTCAAAAGAAAGGTACAAATGGTAGAACTCCATCTGTGGATTATGTAATGTTTTTTGGTTTCATAGTGGAAAATAAATTCCATCATTGGCTAATTTCTTTCTTCATGAAAGAAAACAGCTCCTTCTAACACAATGATGGGATTTTGCTCATTGAAACACTTTTAGGCAAGTGTGTAGAGAGACTGCATTTTGTTTAATATATGAAGGTCAAACAAATACTGGTATACTCCTTTTTAGGGATACAAGCACAAAATGAGTCCAAGAAAACATGTTGCATGTAGAGAATTTCCTCTGAGTGAGATGTTACTCATACCATGATGATTGCCAGATTATTCTTGCATACCGATCAACTTACAAATATTTTTTCCCCCTCAGGAACTCCTAGGAAACATTTGGACCACAATCCAGAGGTATATTGGACAATTCAATTAATATAAAGTTTGCACCCAATGCATGAAGGATTTTTCAGTATTTGTAAGCAGGGCTGGCACTATAGGAGATGCACGGGATGCAGACGCAGCCAGGCCCAAAAATAATATTATATTCCATGAGTCTTAGTTCTCTGCAAAATAAACGAATTCAGAGCAGGGACAGGAAGCATGGCTGGAACTATCTAATAGCGATGTAAACTGTAGCTTGTGCCTATTCCAGTTGCTCAAAAGGTGAAGGGTGCATCGTCATAAAAATACATAATTACTGTTACATTGGGAACTTTATATGCCCCCATTGGAGCTCCACCCTCTATCAATTCGGGGATAATGTGGTTTAGGGTGTCTTAGCGTGTAACAAACATGTATAAAAACAAGTCATATTGCAAAAAAGGAGAACAACATAAACGGCACCTGGAGAAGACAAGAAGGAAGGCAGGAAACGGCAAGAGAGTGTCCACTTCTTTGCTTTAAGTACAATTCATCTGTAGATAATGTAGATTCTTTCATGAAGAAAGCAAACTCCCAAAGTCAAGACATCCACTGTTTCATCATCTTATGGTCATCATGGTCAACAGTGCAAGAGAAAGTAGGCCCATGTTTTTTAGGCAGGGGACTTTTGCCATATCCTCCACCAGGAGGATAGGGCTGGCCCTGTTTGTCAGAATCATTCCTACATGCTCGCTACTGCCCTCTAGTGAGTGACCTTAACATCAACTCAATTTCTTCTGCCTCAGACCAAAAGAGGAGTCTGTTCCCCTACCAGTCCCCCTCCTCGCCTGACCGTCTGTCCTATTGTGCAGAATAAGCGACCATCTTTAGGTAAAAGCTCACTTTTTTTGTGTCACTATGAATACAAAGTGATTATAGTTTATTTTTGTAGCAGTTGGAGTTTTACTTTTTCCTCATCCCTATTTTAAATATGTTCTTCCCTTTTCAGCATCAAAAGGGTTAAAGATGTCAGTGGCAGAAACAGGGGTGCATTGTCAACAGGTGAAGTACAAGTCATTTAAATTGTCCAAGGGAAAGTTTATACTACAAGATGTCCTGTATCAATAATTCAGAGTTTTTAAAACAACGAGAAAGCCTCTGTTGTTGCTCTTCATCTCTCTGTGTGGATTAGGCCCCTGAAGAGTATATCATGGAAACCAATCCCCGTGGTGTGTGCGTAATCATAGACTGTGTGGGTTGTGATGGAGGTGAGTGCTATGTGTGTGTGTGTGTGTTTGTGATCATTTTAGCATTTTAGAATTTTGCCTCGCTAGCATGTCTGCATATGAATACAGAAAGCAATTGTACTCTTGTAAATGATTTTTTTTGTTCTCAGCATTATGCAACTGCCCCCATTCAAAACATCTTGGAGTCATTCTCCTCTGTATTTCGGACACTGTTTGCCTTGTCCCATCAGGCTCACCCTGGGAAATGGCAAAAAGTCTGGGCCTTTTGCCAAGAGAGTCCAACCTAGTAAATGTCATTCGGCTTCTGGGGTGACTTTAGCTGCCGTGTGTGTGATTAACTCTCTATGACTGCATCTCTCTCCCACAGACATGCTAAAGCAAACGTTTCAGCACTTGGGTTTCAAGGTCATCCTGCATACATTACTGTGTTTGGTGGACACCCACAGTGTCCTGAGGGTACTGTCCCAAAGTCCAGACCTGCAGAAATCATCGGCATTCATCTGCTGTCTCCTCAGTCGTGGTTCTGAGACACATATCGTCGCCACAGAGTCCCGTGGCCCGGGTCTGAGCCTGGTTGCTGTGAGGCAGCTCTTTGATGCACAAAGCTGCCCGGCATTGAAGGGCAAACCCAAACTTTTCTTCGTCCAGATTTATGCGATTCAGGAGGCCCATGTTGGGTCCTCACAGATGGACCAGTGCCTGGAGACTGATGGTTGGGGACCGTCAGGGTGTTCGAACTGGCAGACTGATGCTGTAAAAACGATTCCAGTCAGCGCAGACGTGTTGAGCAGTGTGTGCATGACTGACGCCCAGTTGTTGGATAGGAGGGGGCACCAGTCTGTGTATTGGGAGGTCATGAGGTCAACCCTACTGAGGTTTCATGGCAGGTAGGGGTCAACATATTGTCTGGAGTCAGGGTTAAGTCGGCTGAAGGTTTAGGGTGAGTGAATGAGATATTTTTAACAATGACAGCGCTAACACCAAACACCAAATAGTTTGTCAAGTGTTTTGATGGTCCATGGTGACAACATTGTTGGATACTTTAGAAGCAAACATAAGAAGCTCAATTGTTTTAAAATCCAAGAAATCCATCAATACAACAAACCCTTAACCTTTCAGTGTATCAGTTTTCAAGTACTGTTTTAATGAAATAATGCTCCTTTATGATAGACAACACCATATAAAACAACCTGGTCTTACCAAACGATAACATTCACAAACATGGTAATGAAGGTATCATCATTACTAAATCTTTTCATGAATAGACCCACAGCAGCTCTGACACTTGTCACAGGATCCTGACTGCTGTATTTCTTAATGACTCCTAATGTTCTGTTTGTCTATTATGCATACCCAATGCCATTAGTCAGTGTTTGTGGTGGTTGTGAGCCTACAGGGGGTAGTAATATTCAGGGTCAGCCTCCTTTGCGATGACAGATGCTATAGGGTGATGAAGTAATGAGCTCTAGTGTTAATCTTTTGTTTGCCTTGTGTTGCAGGAGAATACCACTGCTCGACGCGCTCACCGAGGTGAACAGAGAAGTGTGTGAATACAGCCCGAGGAACACCCACGAAAGCTACAGCATTAGCCTGAGTCATACGCTGAGAAAGACTCTTTACCTCTAATACTCAAAATTTGAAGGAGTGAATGAAGGAAACAGGAAGTAGGGTTTGATGTCTTACACGGAAAGGGAGGGTGAGAGGAAGTGGGAGAAAGATAGTAATGAGAGGAGGATAGAGGAGATTGGTAGGGATGAGAGAAGGAATCTAGGATGTATTCCTATTCAGAAACACCCGTATAACCAAGTGCTTGGTAGAATGAAGGAAATACCAGGTAGCAAATGTCTAAGCTATACCAAAACCCATATTCTCTTTTATTCTACACACTGCTAAACTACTAGACTACTTAAGCTTGTGAAGTTAACTATCCACAGTGGTCTCTCCTCCTTGTACAGTAAAGTTAAGCTATTTTTTTTATTTTGATTCACTGCATAAGAATTCATTTTATATTAATAATATATTAATTTTATTATTTGTATATTGTATGTGTTTTTATATTTAAGTTACAGGCAGCGTATTAAACCACCAGGAAAACGGCAATTCTTGAAACATGGCACAGTTGTTTTGAAAGACTCCTTGTGACATTTAGCCTTTGCAGAATACATAAGTGTCAGATGGACTGATTAGTTTGATAGTTTTTGTGAATGTTTTAAATCTTAATGTTAATATATCCTCTGTCACAACCATGATATCTAAGCACTGTCTCTAGATTTCTGGGGTAATTATTTGAAATGTTTTACTTCTTACAACACTTGTCAGCACTAATGTTAATTATTTGTCAACACTGTCAGATGTCAACCTCGTTAGACTTTTAAATAAAATGAAAAAAAAAAAATGTTTCCAATTGTTTCAAAAAAATGTTCTTCCAATTTTGCATGATGTTTTGTCCCATGTCTCAAGAATGATTGGTAAGACAAGCTTGTTAATACTTGATAAGAGACTAGGTAAATAATAAGCAACAGCTTCTTTTCATTAATACATACATATATTAATTGCAGGAATGCCTGATATATAAAATCTTCTCTCTTTTTTTTATATACTTTTGCTTTCACTGCCAGAATGCCGGAAATATTTCCCTTTTACATGTATTCATCTTCATTTTCCTTATCTTGGACAACGACTTTCGTGCTTTTGGCGATTGTATCACCTTAAGAGGGAGGGCTAGGATATCTTAAACAGCATATTTCTCATAGCACAGTTGCCTAATATAGTTCAACCTGCGCGTTGAAGTTCCGACACCCGAGCGCTCTGACATACGTAAAGCGGACAACTTTACGGCTGTTTTTAACATCGTGTTTGACTTGGAATACCACATGTCTTTTAACCCTGCAACGTCTTGTGCGGTACCACAAGTCACTGACTTCCTACGCACTGCGTTGGGCTCGTAGCTAGCTGCATTCCACCCTTTGAGTCTCGCCCCTAATTTAGACCTGCCACTCTGTAGGATTCGAGTAACGGACATGGTCATAGTCTAGGCTCGGCTACATCGACAGGGGCACGGTGTTTCCACGGGACACATTCCCAGCATGGAAATTACCAAGCAGGTAAGACACTGGTGTGAAATGTGCCTGATAGATTTGGCTATGTGAAGTAGTCACGCTATTGGTGTAAGTACTGGGGCCGTGTCAAATGTCACAGTACCCTTACTGCTCCTAAAAGTTAACGTTGCCCTTTACTAGTTTGCTCTCAAGGGGTAGACTAGTTCCCACTGATACATGCACGAGTTCGTTAATACGTGTATCTGACATGGGATTAGATGACAGGTTGCTGGCCTAATGATATTGTCTCTTGGACAGGTAGCATCTCAAGATGAACTCCCCAAGACCGACACAGGTAGCCATTTCACACATAACATTGTAATTTCATAACATATGTTCATCAAGAAATTGTAAGTAGGACACTGGCTAAACCATTTCATTGGTTAGAGGTTATTGCTCTCTGAACTCTAAACGCTTGGTTTGGATATCACCAGTATTTGCCACAAGTAGGCTACTCCATGTTACGCAAATGTAGCACCCCATCTTCTGACATTCTGCTCAGCCACTGATCCTGATGCAGAGGTGTACATGAACTTCATGAAGAAGCACTGTTGTTATGATGCCATGCCAACAAGTTGTAAACTGGTCATATTTGACACCACGCTACAGGTGAGCATTGCATGGTTCAGACCTCTTACCACCCCCTTAAGTCGCTAAGCAAATACAATGTTTATAATATTTTCATACAGTTAAGACATACTATACACGAAAACATCGCCTAGACACATCTCCTGCAGTATCTTAGATTAAATAGTGTGATAACTCTGTAGTGCAGGCCCATAAAAATGTGATGTATTGTTGATATTTTTGTTCGCAGGTGAAGAAGGCCTTCTTTGCTCTGGTGGAAAATGGCTTAAGGGCCGCTCCGCTTTGGGACAACAAGTTGCAAAGATTTGTGGGTAGGCTAAATGTCTCTTTATGTGCCAGTGGACAAACATGTTTTAATGGCAGAGTTGTGTCCATATCTGTGTATCTATGAACTCTCATTTCTTTCTTTCTCTCATTCTTGACAGGCATGCTCACCATCACAGATTTTATCAATATTCTTCATCGCTACTACACATCTCCGATGGTATGCGCCTCGTTCTACCATGCATGTGGCCGAAGTGGTGTGCAGTGACATTTGAAACCATTGCAAACAGGAAAACCTGGCATTTTGCTTTTGAATTTGAGACTAAGTTGAAAATGTCCAACACAGTGTTTTGTATCAGTGGAAAACAATAGGTGGTTAAGGAACTAAGAGAAAAAGGTTGCATAATGCATTGTGGACAGACACAACAAATGTGGTAATGTTGGTTGCTGTCTCTTGTAGGTTCAGATCTATGAGCTGGAGGAACACAAAATTGAGACTTGGAGAGGTGATTCATCTCAAAGTAAATGACCCGGAGATACTAACATCTGTTCTCACCCATGTTTTGGATTTATTGTGTTGTGTCACTGTGAATGGCGGGAACGGCCTATTTTTAGAACGCATTAGCGAGTCATGTGTTACACCAAACAACCATTTACCTTTGGAGACGAAGAGCTTTTGTTTTTTGCTTCCTCACATTGTGTTACACCATATTTAATTTGCTTGCTTAATGCATTAAGTATAATGTGTCAAAGCCACAGTGGGGAATTTTCCCATGCTAAGTACTGTGGCGAGCTAGCCCAGGAGGATGGAAGCGGACTCAAAGGTCTCAGGTTTAAAGGCAAGTCCCGTGCCCCATACATGGCACGACCTCAGGAAATGCCGCTTTATTAGCGCAACTCCTGTGCCCCATACTCTGCATGACCACTGGAGTGCCAAAGAACACACTCAGAACAAGATACAAAAGGTACAGTACGTTTTATACACACACATGACTTAGGCATAAGACACGAAGGAAATGATAACAGTAATGCACCCCAACATTAGACACAATAAAAGAGAGATAAACTGGCACACCCCCTTGCACGTTTCAGTACGGCATCTCATCAGTCAATGGATATTTTATGTTCAGAGTAACTTTGGGGAATCCCATGCCAACCATGCCCCTAGTGTCTCACTGTGTAATTGTCTCGTTTGTCTCCTCATCAGATGTTTTTCTTCAGGGCTGTAACCGCTGTCTCATCAGTATCACCCCTGATGCCAGGTACGGTCCAGCTCAGTGGCATGGCCTCTTAATAGCAGGACTCCATAGAGTGACTTGTCTTTATCTTTGGCAATGAGTAGCATAAAATGCTATGTTGATTGACTGTCTTTCTGTGTAGTATTGGAGGTCAGATAGCTGAGATGACAATGACTCTAGCCTGTGGTCTGTTGTTAACTGGGTTGTGGTTGGCAGACAATGAAAGTGATTGCCAGTCTCACCTCCTCTCCCTGTAGTCTCTTTGATGCCATCTACTCCCTTCTGAAGCACAAAATCCACAGACTACCAGTCATTGACCCAAAGTCAGGAAGTGTGCTACACATTCTGACCCACAAGCGCATCCTCAAGTTCCTTCACATATTTGTAAGAACTGTATTTAACATTTCTTGGACCGAATTACAGTTACAATGCTTTTTTTTCTGATTTGATGTTGGAGGCATTTTATTTTTCCTGTCACATAGGGAGCTATGATACCAAAGCCTCAGTTCTTGCAGAAAACCATAGAGGAGGTTGGCATTGGGACTTTCAAAGACATTGCCACCGTGCAAGACACTGCCACACTATATGATGCCTTATCTGTGTTTGTGGAGCGGAGGGTGTCTGCTCTACCAGTCGTTGACAGCAAAGGTATGCTAAAGCCTGACCTTTTATCTGGCCTTCTGAACATATTACCTGGCAGATGTCCAGAGTTATTTCTGTTCAGTATAGAAGAACTGGGGAGTGGTTTGCGCCAAGTTACATATAACATACATTTATAAGCATACGTTTTGGATGAAGTTTAGGAAACTCACACAGTTGTTGAAGAAGGTGTTTGATTTACGAATGTAATGTTTGTCTCTGTTCAGGAAAGGTTGTGGCTCTGTACTCCAGATTCGACGTGATTGTAAGTAAAATAGAATAGGGGACTTTTGTGTTTCATCAGTTGGATTTGTAAGCATAATCAAAATCAGCTTATTCATTATGCAAAAATTAAGCATATCCACAAGGTGGTGCTTTATTTAAGCAATAAGCCCCAAGAGGCCGTGCTTTGCGCTGATTTTAGAACAGGTAAGGGAGTTGTTAGGCACGACGCGAAGCGGAGTGCCGTTAAACCCCCTTACCCAGGGCCGGAGTGGGGTCACTTTTCAGCCCGGGAATTTCAGGCCCAAGACCGACCCACTTTTTCCATGGTAGTGGAAATTGGATAAATGAAGCCACAGTTCAGCTCTTACTATCCTGTAGTTTCTTTTTATTAATACCATGGTTCAACAAATAATGTAAAGGTTAAATAATAATCCATTCAAGCTAAGAAGTTAATGAAAAATATTTCACAATTCCACAAGGATAGGTTGATAAATTAGCAGAAAGCAGAAATAAATGAATAAAGCATTTGAAACATATCCAACTCTTCAACAAGGAGGCATATTGAACTAATGTTTACAGTTCAACTCACAGTACAGTATAGTTACATTGTGAATAGCACCAACAGCATCTACACTACAGCATCAGTAACCACCTGTGCAATGCACTGGTTTCAGCCACTTTATCTACTGTATAACTGTGTCGTTGCTTATAGACATGAGGATTTCCTTCTCTGTGCACATTAACATGAAAGCCTCCAAGTTGTCCGGACTCAATGAGCTTCGTAGCCTATTCTTCACAAATGTTAAGGTTGAGAAGCTTCTCTCACTTGAAATCTGTGTGATGGACAAAGTCAACAGAAACTTTGTCCAAAGCTAACCCAATGACATGATAAGCATCTGTGAGGATGTTGTACTGTGAGAGTATTACGTGGACACAAATGCACAGTTTTGCAGGAGGAACAGGTCCTGCTTTCAAGCTCCATCTCTGATTCTTCCATATATGGTAGTCCGCCACTATCCTCCTGACTTTCCTGTGCCACCTCACTACATGCCCTGATAGTATAACCTTCAAGAAAGGACCTTTTCAGTCTCTCCCAATGGTATGCCAAGCTAGACAGCTCAGTTTGTAATGTGCTAACAGTAGCTCTGTCATCTAACGTAAGCAGACATTTGCTGATTTCCTGGAGTGCTGAGTTAGGGAGCCCATTTATCTTTATTTCAGGAAAGTTTTTAGTTTTTTCTGAAATCCTCCTATCCATGCTACCTGCCACAGTGTCCAGAACAACATTATGGACATTCACCTCAAAGGCAGCATCAGATGAGGCTACTGGTTCATCATCTAAAATCTCCCCTGGCATTCTTTTCTTTCATCAAGTACTGTCATATACTGCTCTTTCTTACATTAAATACCTTGAATTCATATGGTTTACTCTGTTATCGAATTCATATGGTTTACTCTGTTATCCTCTCTACCTGTACGTGTAATCATGGCCTCCTCATTGCAAATTTCGGGCTCATCATTTTTAGCAGGAGTCATTTTACTGCATACACAGATCAAGTTTGAGTTTTTGCATAATATTTGCGAATCTATGGATCGCCATATATTGGGTCTAAAAAGGCTAATTTAATATTTTGCTTGCGAATAGGTTGACAATGCTGCTGCAACGATATTAACCAACGCTACAACGTATAGTTACGTTGCTTATCATTAGGCCTATGTCTCTCTTTACCAGTTGCCACTTGTGTTTGTCCTCTTGGAAATAAATCGGTAAGGGCAGCATTTGGCAGCATCCTCCTCCAAAGACTTTCTTTTTTTCAGCCCCTCCTGGCCTTTACCTCCCATCCATCCTCCCTGCCTCGTATCGTTGCGGTAGGGCCGGCCCAGCCTATCTGAGAAAACTTTTTTGGAAAAGACGTGCTATGGACCCAACCAACTGTATTCGGGAGGGGAGAACTTCCTCGCATGGTAAAACCCATGCAGAGGCTGCTGTGTCATAATGCACAACGTGTGTAGCCTACTTTAAGAGAAGATGGACTAACGTGACAAAAATAAATAGCCTAAATAATAATAATAATAATTACAAATTAAATTCTCGACCGGCCCAGAAGTGAAGCGGCCCATCGGGAATTCTCCCGATTCTCCCGATTACCCACCCCGGGCCTGCCCTTACCTGTTCTAAAATCAGCGCAAAGCACGGACTCGCGGGGCTTATTGCTTTTCTAAACCTGTTACTACACATATTTGATATGGTTTCATAAATAAAGACAATTCAATTTAAGAAACAATAGTTTAATGATAAACCGTCATTCTTCCGCCACTAAAAAGTATAGTTCCTAAATAAATCGTTGCCACGCAACCCTTGAAGCAACGCAACAGCCAGATGGAACACTGGGTATGAAATGCGCTATATGAATGCCTTGCCATTCGCTGCGCAGTAATATGGAATGTAATCAGGTCAAATTGTAAGGTAATGCTGGATTTTACAACGGCTTTTAGCCAATCACAATCAAGGATTTGAACAATCAGGTTTAGAATATTGTATAAAGTACAGGGAATATATTTGTCAGTGTTCAGAAACCCCCATCCTTAGAGAATTTGTCAGAAAAGCTATTCTGTGTGGGTTGTATCTAGGCTCATACTCAAAATGAATGAATGAAAGATAATGTTTTCATATTCATGCAGTTAAATACATTTCACAATATCTACCTTTAGGTATCTTGCAGTGTTACTTTTAATGAAAGCTGTTGTAGCAATGGACAGTTTTCTATATGTGTTTGTGTATTGCTCTCTCTCTCTCTCTCTCTCTCTCTCTGCATTCACCGTGTTGCACTTGTATAGAATCTTGCCGCACAGAAGTCCTACAACAACCTCAACATGACCATGCGGGAGGCTGTGCAGAGGCGAACGTGTTTTACTGAGGGCGTCATCAAATGCCACGGCCAAGAGACCCTTGAGACTGTCATTGATAGAATCGTCAAAGCAGAGGTTGGCCATGCCAGAACAACCCAACTTTTATTATAGTTCACTCAGTGAAAAGTTCAACACATTGGATGTTTGTGAAGTTGAACACACTTGATGTTGTCTCTTTAGGCCTGTAACTCTCTTTCTGTGCAGGTGCATCGCTTGGTGCTGGTGGACAGAGAGGATGTGGTGAAGGGCATAATCTCTCTCTCTGACCTGCTTCAGGCCATGGTCTTAACCCCGGCAGGTATTGATGCTCTTTTCTCGTAACCTCTGGTTGGAAATTGTCCGTCCTGCAACCTCCACCTAACTGCCCCTCCCCTGTCGCAGGTAGGCTCCCCTACCCCAAAGTCCCTTCTTCTTAGAATAGAATAGAATATATTTATTTGTCATTGCACAAGTGCAACGAAATTGAGGTGGCAGCTCTCAGACTTCAGTGCTATTGAAAAATAAAAAACAAAAACAATACAAATATATACAATATAACTATACAAATTTACACTATGAATACTCAGCTTAAGTAAAAACAAGTTTAACAAAAAAAAGACATATTACACATCAAAGAGACAAATACAGGTTAGTTTTGTGCATTGTTAAGTGCTATGATGGCTCTTGGATAGAAGCTGTTTCTCAGCCTGTCTGTTTTTGCTTATCCCCCTTGAGCTTGTTCCCAGTCTGTGGCACGTGTAAATCACTGGTGTCCTTTTCCCTCTCTGTTTTTCTGAACATTTCCTATTGGAGATCACTGTTTGTTTTTGTATGCAACTAGTTGTAGGTCTGTTGGCAGTTCAATGAAAGTTAACCTTTTTATAAAACTGTAATGAATTGGAGATTATAAAGACTATAGTCTAAGAGTAGTGAACAGGTTTGTGAATCAATACAACAAACAATACAGTATATTGAACATCATCATTGCTAAACATTACAAGGTGCATTCCTGGCTTTTCCCAGGTTTTGACTGGCAATGAATTCATTTTTTTCTCAACTGGTTGGTCCAGGTGCAAGAATAAAGACATCCTTATGTTGCACGAATGATGGAAACTCAAACAGCAAAATCCCCTCACACAGCAGAATTAGATGTATTATAAGCCTCACTGACCTACAACGTCTGCCAAGTCTCCTACAGCCATTTTCCCCCAGTGAAGAAAAAGTAAACACTTTGGCCATGTTGCTTTTCTCAACTGTCATCCAACCCTTGTTTGTTTACCCATTTTCTGAAGCGGAACTTTCCTGTAAAGGTTGTCGCATTACTAGAAATGGTAGGGAAGTCTCCTCAGGCTTGCCTTGTAGCATGTAATCGCTATCAAAATACTTTAATATCTGAAATATGCATTCATTGTCAAATTACCTTAATGTCATGGCTCTGTAAATTGAAGGTACTCATTCATTTATTCATTGGTGTTCTGTTTCATATTTTAGAGATTACCTGCAAGTAAGACAAGTCAACCTTTTGACCTGATTCATGATTGAAGGAAGAAAATGTGATGTGCTCTCAAGATAATTCCAAGAAATCGATTAAGTGTTTTTGTGTGCTTTTGTTTGTTCACCTTCTTTCCTTAATACTGAAAAAAAAAAAAAACTAACAAAAGCATTAATCTGTCAAGACCCAAAAGACAAGTAAGGGATAATGTATATTCTGCCGGTCTGTATAGGAAAATAAAGCCAGACACGGCGAACAGGAGGTCCCTAGGTCTTTTTTCGTCCTGAAGGGATTTATTTTCTTGTACTGACCGGCGGACTGCAGATTATCCGCCTTTAATACGGTAACTTGTTAAAACGATAAAAGTTTTTGCAACATTCTGAGGGGCTGTATAATAAGACAAGATAATTACCCTCAAATAATTTCAGAGCTGATCACTATAAACAATCATGTACATGTGCTTGTCACTGGCTGTAGGCTACAGTTGATCAAATTGATTTCATGATTACCCTGTGTCGTATGCGATATTGATGTGCAGCAACATGTTTTTATAATAAATATTTTTCTAAAAGATTTCGTCAGCCTGTTTCCTATTTGCAGAATGAAACACATTGTATAGCCTACTCGGTGTTACTGAATCCCTGTGAGGAATGTTTGGCAGCTACGGAGCCCCTAAAGGGACATGAGAGAGAGAGAAAAAAAAAAAAGGTTCGGGTGCGCACCTGAAAGTTTCGCGTTCGCACCTGAAACTTTCAGGTGAGCACGCAAAACTTTTAGGTGCGCACCTAAAAGTTTTCTGGTGCGCACCTGAAAATTTCAGGTGCGCACCAGAACGTTTTCTTGTGTGCATTCCCATATGAAAATGTCAGTACAGGAGTTAACTCGTTTGTATTTTGACCTGGGATTGCATTATAAAGACATAGCTACTTTGCTTGCAACTCGTCATGGTTATGTTGTGTCTGAAAGACACTTAAAAAGAATTTTGAGGTCATGTAGTCTGTTTCGGCGCAGGGGATACACTGCTTTGGATCGTGTTGTCAGTTTCATTGAAGAATGGCTGCAAACATCTGGCCAGCTCTGTGGGTATAGGTGGATGTACACAAAATGCAAGGAGAGTGGATTACGCGTCAAGAAAGAAGAGGTTCGTTTTATTCTAAAAGAACTTGACCCAAGGGGTGTGGAACTTAGAAGAAGAAGACGGCTCCATCGCCGTAACTATTTTGCAAAAGGGCCCAATTATATTTGGCACTTCGACTCCTATGATAAACTGAAACCATTCGGTATCTGTATTAACGGCTGTATTGATGGCTTTTCTCGAAAGATTATCTGGATGAATGCATTCTCTACTAGTAGTGACCCAAAAATCATTGGAGGCTACTACATGGCGGCAGTACAGAAATTCGGTGGCTGTCCAAGGATTGTAAGAGGTGACCGTGGAACAGAGAATGTTAAAGTCAGAGACTTTCAACGTTTTCTCCGACGCAACATTCACGACACCTCTGGCATTGACAGCTACATCGAAGGGGCAAGCACAGCTAATCAGCGCATAGAGAGTTGGTGGGGCTTCCTCAGAAGGGAATCAATGGAATTCTTCATCGCTCTCTTTACTGACCTGAAGGACCGTGGTTTGTTCGGTGGTACATATTTGGACAGAAGTCTTATTCAGTTCAGCTTCATGGGTATCATTCAGGTAAGAAACAACAAAAAGCACGCACATCCCAAATTCGCAATGTCTCCAGACTAAAGAGTGAAAACATGAGAAAAAGGAAAAGTCTGCACACCAGCCACAGCTCCAGAGCAATAATGTTTTATATCAGCGAATAACGTTTCAGGTCGAAGACCCTTCTTTAGACTTGAGATAGGGGAAAGTACAACCTCTAATTATACCCACATGATGGGTCACCTGATTTACCATGTGACATGAAAAAGTGTAGGTAAATAAATAGTATTAAAGAAATAATAATAAATATCTAGATCATTATACACGTTACAATGCACACTATATAAAAAAGAGGAGAACAATATGCACAAGAATGTTAACACAATCACATGAAAACACATCAGGCATAAACAACCATCATACAGTCATGTAACCCTATGTATCAGGTAAGATCATAATGTTGGTAAACCTTAATCTTCAATGGTGGCCCACATTCTTTTTAAACATTCTCCAAGTAGCAGACACTGAATTGGTGTGAATACTGTAAAGGACTCATGTCTCTTTGTGTCCACTAGTCTTAATTACTGTCATCCATGTGGTGTCCTACAATAATCATTCATAATAGAAGCGAAAATGGCTTTAACTTTTTGTTCATGGAAGCGCACCGGTCTGCTGGTCCTTTTCACCAGACGTCAGGTCCAGAGCTGTCCACGGTGCTGACATGGCAAAATCTCTGCTCTTCGACATTTTGTTTATTTATTATACATTTTTTGTAACTTCATAAAAACACTTTTTTATTTCAAGTCATCTGTCCGACACGAGAACAACAAACTGCGTGTTATTTTCTACTTTCTAATATATCTACAATTTTTTCCAGGACGAATTAGATGAGACCATCCATGTGTGGGATTCACATGTCATCAGACCTTCAAAGAATGACAGGGTACCCAGTGGTCGACCCCGAATTATGTATATGTTTCCAGAACTCTACTCAGGTGATGACTGCATTTCCCCAGTGGACAGAGCTGATGTACAGTTGTGTCACAGTAACTGCACATTTCGACCAGCTGTGCCATGTGACACAGATATCTATGACCTCTGCAACATTCTGATGGTGGAGTCACAGCTTCATCTTCCAACTGATGCATATCAAGCAGTGGATTTGTACCTGCATTTGAGGAATGAGATAAGATCTGCTCTCTAATGTGAAATGAAACACATTTGTAGCCATGTAACTAAAGTGATCTGATGCTTTATTCACTGACCATTACAATGATCTAACAAAGCACAGACATGAAAGAGAAACATACTCTTTTTTGAACATTATTCTGTTAACAGTGACTGTCTGTATGAGGCACCAGCCATAAGTAGCCATTTAAAATGTTACTGTGTCATCCTTTTTGAAATAAACAATTGCATAAGATAAACAAATGCACAAAACATGAACATGTTAACAATATCAACATTGTATATGCCTGAAAAGTTAAGATTTGAATGAACAATAAAATGTTTCAACTGTAGATCTGTATAAACAGCTTGCTTCAGACAAATGGTACAACAACCTCAGAAGAAGAGGGACATTTAAGGTCCCTACATTATATACGCTGAAAAAGGGATGTTAACATAAAGTATGAGGGCAGGCCTTTCTGACTCATCAAAATTATTGAATTTAAACTGTCGTTTGGACTTAAGCTTCATTTTCAAAGTCTTAACAGTAAAGCAACAAAACCAAAAATGTCAAAACTGTTTGTCTCTGTTATGTGTTAATGAAGCACAATGTTTTTTGGGTTAAGATATGAATGAACAATACAATGTTTTAAATGTAGATCAACCTCAGAAGAAGAGGGACATGTGTAAGTCCCTTACATTCACTATACAATATCCATTGTAAAGCAGTCACCAGACAGGACATTGTCAAACTCCTTACGAAACTCAGGGTATGAGCTGTAGGTGCACGGTAACTCAAGAACTGCTCCACATGTGTGTGCTACAGGTCTGCGACTTAATCCACACAATCTATTAAAAGTTACTTCAATTGTGTCTTTGCAAAGCACAGTGGATCCTGTGCAGAAGCGCAAGAAGATCTCCAGCTTTCTTTGGTCAATGTTTCTCACGTACCGCAGCAGGCTTTCAGGTGATGGCTGTATCATCTGGACCACTTTTTTGTTAGTTGGCCTCTTCGATTCATAAAGCCCCATTATGCTGCCTTTGGTTATGAGTGTTGGCACATAACTGTGAATAATGTTGTGGAAACAGTCAATTATGAACTTCGGCTCTTGAAGAAGAGCTTTGTGGGCCATTGTCAAAATGGCTGCCCGTAAGCTGTCTTTAGAGGGCATGCAGTGTGAGCCCATTCTTGAGAAAACGTCAAGTAAGTCCTCCTCAACAGTTTCATCAATGTTGCCCTGCAGTGCTTTTTCAAGTGATGCACGCTCGTTCTCTGAAAGAAATCTGCCAAATGACAAAATCAACAGCTCGTCATCCACTGAAGTAAGTCCTTGACAACAGGCAAGAACAAAAGCGGGTGACAGTCTGACTGGTATGATTTTGTGGTCCAGGTATCCTTTCAACCACACTCTTCCAAGAGCTTCCCATTTCTTCTCAGAATAGTTTGGTTGTAGTCTGGGTACTCGTTCATCTTCCCCCTCACACTGTTCCAAGAAATTTTCCCAGAATGCGGAATATGCCTCTCTTGATACCCCATCACTGTCCACAGCTTTCTCATTTGTGAATTCCATTTTTAAATGAGCAGTGAGTACCTTTGGATCCATAAAGACATCAAGGACATCATCAACTATGTTTACCCGTCTCAATTTCACAAGTAGTTCTTTTTCAGATGGGTATTGTGATGCTGGAAGACTGCTTGATGATACAGGCCCATCATTCAATGTAGAGTGCTGCAATATAAGAAGAAAGAAAGAAAGAAAGAAATCAGGTGTGATTATAGATTGATTAATCCATTTGTGAGCAGAACATGACTCAACACCTTTGACAATCAATATATGAATTAGCATGCAAAATGCTGATTATGTTGTGGTTCTAGATTTGTTGCTTTTCTGTTTTATATGACATGGCATGGACTATCCGTGTTTTTTAATGTTTGGATGAAAACTTTCTCAAAGAGTTTTGGATGATAAAATATGTTTTTGTACGTTTGTAGACAGAATAACTGAGGAAAAAAAAGAATCAGTAATTGCAGAAATGTTTTGCTGCACTATAACTTAGACCTTTAATATACCTGCTGAGGGTCCAAGTCATCTGGATTCCAGGGAAGGGTGGAGTCTTGATCAGCATAATCATCACCAAAATTGGGTCCAAAATGTACTTCAGTGTCCTCAAGAGACGCTTCGATGGCAAAGGCAAGAGGGGAATCCAACTCATCACTTAACATCTGGTCTGTGTCTTGATTTGAAATAGGGATCAAATACTCAGCTTCAGATCCATGTCTGCTTGTTGATTGCTGAGTATGACTGTCAGGATCATCAGAAGATAGTTGATACAGCAACTCTGTGTCACTCATCTCAGGAGTTGCAGGTCTTGGTCTTGATTCAATGACTGGTTTGGTTCGCTGTAGATATGAAAAACAAACAAACAATCATATAATTATGACCTTATTTTTGCAGCTTTTTGGTATATGAGGAAATTAGGAGAGTACTACTGCTCCACAAAATGACCAGAGAGCATTTTAGACATGTCCATGTTCTGTTATGATCTTTTGGTTTTGATACCTCATGATATTTTAATAAATGAATGGTTTCATTTTGAAACAGTGGGCTTGATGCTTCCCATTGAATACGTTGTGCTATTTCAACTGCCCCTTCAGTAACTTCATCCTATTTATTCTGTTTGCAGTCCACAGCTGGAGCAGCTGCAGCATCACAGGGCAGCTGATACATGCCTCCAAACTGAGAAACATGCTGATGTGTGCCTTAATGCATTCACGGTGCTGACTGACATAGCTTCATTAACAAGATCGGCCAGGATTTGATGATATTAATTATTTATTTATTAATATTCAGTTCTCCCTACATCTATACAGGTCAGTTGGTGCAGTTTCCAGATTTACAGTTAAATTATTTAAAGACAGACTTTATGGATCAATTTAGACCTGCATGCTAGTCCACAATCTCCAAATGATAGGCCTATCACAAATGTGTCAAAACAAAAATTGAAAGACAAATAAAAAATGACCTTGTTTGGCCTCTCAGTGGGCTCGGAGTCCGATGACTCGTCCGAGATGAGTGTTACATCTTTCGCCTTGGAGCTTGCGTAAACCCGTAACATTCTTAATTTAGTCTGGTCGTATAGCTCGCCCACTGTTACTTCAGGGGATACTATGACGTGACTATAATCACGAATGTCAAAGTCAAAGTCTTCCACCGGTCCTTTGGACGAATGACCATTTGGGAAAAAAAGGTCTTTGCCTGTCTGCAGCAGGTCACCCATAGTTATGGACTTTTGGACAGATAGATGCCGTGTTCCACCTCCATTTCTGGTCCGGATTTGGTGGTAAGTGCCACTCTCAAAGTTGAGCCATCCAATCTCAACCCGCCGGGTGACTTTGACGGCAAATGTATTGCCAGCACCGCGTTCGGTGCTGATTTTGCCAGCAGAGCTTTTCCGTCCTTCCTCTAACCTGTGTCTCAGGTTTCGCACGAGAGCAGACCTCACTGTCTCTGTTCCTGCTCGGTTTTGCTTTGTTACAGCTTTCTGACTGCAAAATGCTTTTATTGCAAGTCGGTCCCCATATCTTGTAAAATATTGTCCCAATTCATCGTCTGTCATAACACCGATGACGTTGATATCGATCTGTAAAAAGACAGGCAAGCATTAAAAACGTTTGAAATAGCAAACAAGGTAGAGAGAACTAGGAATGCTGTAGCCTACAATACATGTATTTATATTGTTCTGGTGAACATTAACTAGTAAACTTGAGTTCAATATAAAGGGATGTGGCCGTCTAGGGGCATTGGTCAGAATGCTCACACCAAAGATGTTTTTTTTAGGAGATTTATTCCAAGCAGATGGGTAACATCAATAAAGAGTATATTCCCTGTGTGAGAGTGTGATAATGTGTGTGTGTGTGTGTGTGTGTGTGTGTGTGTGTGTGTGTGTGGATTTGTGTCAGAGGATATATATGTGTGGTAGGTGTGTGTGTGTGATTCTGCAGGAGAGAATGAAAAGATAGGCAAACATTATCCATGTGCTAAATACAGGAGCATCTTAATAAATTAGAATATCATCAAAAAGTTGATTTATTTCAGTAATTCGATTCAAAAAGTGAAACTCATATATCATATATTCATTACACACAGACTGAAATTTTTCAAGTGTTTATTTATTTTAATTCTGAGGATTATAACTGACAGCTAATGAAAACCTCAAATTCAGTATCTCAAAAAATTTGAATATTACCGAAGACCAATCAAAAACAGATATGTTGGACTATTGAAAAGTATGAACATGTACAGCACTCAATACTTGGTTGGGGCTGTTTTTTTTTTTACTGAACAGGCGCCAGTACCTGGTTTTAGGACCATGGTATCCCTGTGCTTGATTGACGCCTGTCCTCAAGAAGAGGAAGATGCGAGACACCAGACTCAACAATGCAAACAATCTGAAGGCAACTATCAGTGCAACTTGGGCTTCCATAACACCTCAGCAGTGCCAGAGACTGATCGCCTCCAAGCCAAGCTGCATTGCTGCACAAATTCATGTAAAAGGAGCCCTGACCAAGTAGGCCTATGCTGTACATGTTCATACTTTTCAGTAGTCCAACATTTCTGTGTTTCGATTGGTCTTAGGTAATATTCAAATTTTCTGAGATACTGAATTTGGGGTTTTCATTAGCTGTCAGTTATAATCATCAAAATTAAAAGAAAGAAACACTTGAAATATATCAGTCTGTGTGAAATGAATCTACATAATATATGAGTTTTACTTTTTGAATAGAATTACTGAAATAAAACAACTTTTTGATGATATTCTAATTTATTGAGATGCACCTGTACAATTAGCAGGAGCTACCACATGGACATGAGCACAAGCCTACACATGTCTGCAGCATGTTACAATAGGAACTTAGCTTAGCTGAACATAGCATATCAATGCAATGCACATTAATATTAGCACTACTGTTTATTTGACAAGTGAGTACAGCATAATTCGGTACACCTTTCACGTAGGTATATACAGTGATAATAAAGGCACTACTTCACATTCACATTCAGAAGGAAATGTACCCTAACATCTCTAAGTGGCCAGGTCAACAATTAACCCATGATCATTTCAATCGCGGTAAAAAAGCCCCCGCGAATCGCGTGCCTCACGCTTACAAAGTTTCTGAATTATTTCAAAACACTACACAAACATAACACAGTTACTCACTTGTTACTGAACGCACACAAGGTTGGAAATACACACCAAACACGCTTGGACTCTAACAAACAATTAAACACAGTCACTTAACGGCAGCTCTCTCCAGAAAATGTCCACAGTTCGCGGCAGTGCTGCGTGCTGGTTTGGAGGCAAGCAATATGACTAAACTAAAGTCGCCCTTTGTTACATCTATATTCATATCTAAAATGCACATTTATATTTACCTTATCGTCTTTTAATTGGTTGATTACATTATTTGGTATATTCCGGCCTTTTAGGAAAGTGGACAAGTCATCTTCCTCTGCCATATTGCCCGAGGCAGTCGCACGCAGATTCAGCTCCCGTGTCTATGGAAGTTTCAGGTGCGCACCTGAAAGTTTCGCGTGCTCACCTGAAAAGTTTCAGGTGCGCACCAGAAAAGTTTTGTGTCCTCACCTGAAAATTTCTGGCGCGCACGCAAAACTTTCAGGTGCGCACCTGAATTTTTTTTTTTTTTTCATGTCCCTTTAGGGGCTCCGTAAATTTTACCATTTTATCGACTAATTTTGTTTCTTGACATGCAAGCGCTGAAAATGCATATATTTTTTGGACCCGGAAGTCGAAATCGCGGATTGACCAATAGCAGCTTGGTCCTTGAGCGTGGCCGATGAGCCAGAAAATGGAGATAAACATACCTCCACTGTGGTTTGTTCAACTTGTTTGAACCGAATTTATGCGCGTTAGTTGGTGCGCCAGTATAATCGGTCCGTCTGGAACTCTTCCAGTGAGAAACGTTCCGCGGTGCAAAAATAGATACAATTAAAATGCGTCAATTTTTTTAACGCGTTCATTTTTGTGTAATTAATCAATCTTTATTAACGCGTTAAAGTCCCGGCCCTAATTGTGCTACAATCATTTTTATTCCATGTGTCAGGCAAATTGGTGGATCCAAATGTTATTAAAAAACAAACATATATGATGTAATTTCTTTGTAATCATCAAAAATAATGTTAAGTGTATGGGTATTTTTCCCAGTAGGCCACTGACTGGTCGATACGTGCGATCCATTGAGTGGGCTGCGCGCCGTGTATTGAGTAGGCCGGTCTGACAGTAACTCCCAGGCCACTTTTTCCCCCCAGTCCGCCCCTGCCCATGCTTCAAGTCTCAAGATCTGACTCATGTGTTACGTTAACATACATTGCATTATTTTGCTCATTGCACTCTTGTTTTGCACATTCCTGCATAGACTGCATAGCTCCTCCTTTCCATATTTCATATTCTGTAAATACTTATTTTTTTTTTTTTTTTTACTTTTATATATTGTTTTTGTTATGTTCTGTAGTACTTATTATGTTTTATGTTTATTGTCTGCACCACTATACCAAAGCAAATTCCTGGTAGGCTTGAACTTACTTACAATTCTTATTCTGATGTGTGGTCGACATTCTTTGGCCGTCATTATTGTAAGGCAGAAGGTACTCCCTTTAACACACGACGCCACCCCTTTAATGCTCCCTGGCTACACCATAGACATAAGAAGACCAATTTCAATCTTGGTAAGTTTATGCAGATCTTCATAATAGGCTAGCTAACTAACTATCTATCTGGCTAAGGAACAGCACAACGTTAATCACTACATTTACAAACATTTACAAATTGATGTGTGTTAGTTTCGCTTACTGAGTTCACTGTTGTTTTAAGGTGAGTGAAATTCATGATAATTCTTTCTATCATGTCTTAGCGCTGGTTCGCAGTTAACGTTAGTTTGAAGTTAGTGATGCTAAATTGTGTTATCAGTACCCTTGCAACAGCATGGTGTGATGTAAGTTATCCATTTCCGCGAAGTCTGGAGAGTATGTGTGATAAGTACTCTAAGGAAAACATTTATTTTAGTAAATGGTGAGGTTGTGATCTATTAGCTAACCGTGGAGACATAAGAGTACAGGAGTCTTCCTGGCTAGTTAGCTGGCTAGCTGAGGGTCTGTCTATGTGTTAACTTTAAAGGTGTTGTCAACTGTGATTCTTTGTCATTCAGCATATTATAAAGCCTCAGGCAATACTTCCTTTAGTAAAGAGGACGCACTACTTTGATATTATATGTACGGTTGTCTGCTACACCACTAAAACGGCCTAGTTAGATGAATAGCTAGCGTTATCGCTAGCTTTCTAATGTTATGTTCAGGTGTGACGTTATAGCTAACGTAATCTTAGCTTGTTAAGGTGTGCTATTTAGATAGCCAGTACCGTTAGAATGTTTTCCCTAAAACAAGAACTTGAGAAACTGAACGAACTGAAGGCCATCTGCCCTGCCAGCGGCTGTCAAATGACGTTAACTTATTTTTTATTTTTTTCCTCCTCAGACGAAATGCTGATCTAAAGGATAATGTACGCTATTCAAATATTGCAGAAACCTTGAGATGAAGATAACCCCTGGATTGACAGGTGAAATACTGTTGATTGAAATACGATTGAAATAATTTCTGTCGTTAGAAGAATCACGTCCATCTCTAATGCAACATTTTAGGAGCTTGAAGCAGTTGCTATTTTATGTCTGGTCATTTAAATCGATTTGCTTTTAGAGCTTTAAATCAATGGGCCTTTGCATGACTGATTCCAAATCCCCTTTTGTGTCTTTATCATACAAGTCTCATTTTGGGTGCAGCACTACTTGCCTTGCAATTGTATTTTCAGCACTTTAGGTCAGATGACTCGTGCCATATACAGGCTACATAGATCATCACTGGCAAACAAATGCCATGTGCCCATGTCCCTTGTCTGAAAACTTGCAAGGATGAAGTCCTTGCTTCTGAATGGCCTTCCCACTGAAATGTGAGGGTGATGAAAGAACCAGGGGCATTCAGGAATGTTTTTTGTGATCTCAAAATACCAGTAGAGTAAGAGGAAGTGTGATTGCCTGCCCTTTGTTCTGGACAGAGAGGAAAATCTGCTGAGGGAAGCAATGAAGAGCATATCAGCTGCTGTTAAATGCCTCCTCAGCTACAATAGCCAGTGTGGGGAAAAATACTTTCCCTCTTCAGTTTTCAGCTAGCATAAGTTTGAACAAACCTGTGGAAATACTTCTCAGCATTTTTGGACATTATTAAAGTGGAATACCAAATACCTTCACGGGCAACCCAAGAGTGCTTATTATCACAGTAGCTTAACTTCAAGTAGAGTGATTTTTCAAAAGCCTTTGCCAAGCAAAAAAAAATACAGAGTTTGAAGAGGCAGGCAGGCAGAGCTGAAAAAAAGTCTTGTGGAGGGTGCCATTACTGAGAATGCACTTCTGTCTCATCTGTTTAGTTCTCCATTGTCTTACTCTGCCTTAAAGCATGCACTGTGAAGCTGTTTGAAAATAGAGTAGGCTGAATGTTTTTGTACACCCACAAGCCGAATCTGAAAACTAGTCATGTACTAAGGTTGCTTACAACATGTAGTTACACAAAACATGTCTCATTTAAAGGTAGAATCAGTGATTGTAATCCAATACTCTTTATCAAATTCAGCTAATTGCTCCTCATGGTTATCTAGTTGTTGGTTCTGTGTGTCTGTGCTCAAAAAACTTCAGTGTTCAGGATGTAACAGTGGTAGGGATGAAATTGAATTGGCTGTTGACCTCAAATGTCAACAGCCTTTCTACAGAATTGCAGACTGTACCTTTGACACAGTATACTGGTGGTGAGCCTTATGAGTCAAATGCCCAGCAGCTGTCAGCAGGCAGACTAAGATCACTTATGAGCACAACTCTTAACTAGTTAACATACGGGCAGAATTTGTAGTTTACAATATTTTCTGATAACATGCTGCATTTTGACTAAATTCCTTGTGCTGGTTTTTCAATCAACGCTAGTGTACCCACAAGCTGTGTCTTCTGTCACATTTGTCCTTTTGTCCTCTTGGTTTCCAGAGAGCCCCCACTGGAGCGTATGCTGTTGTTGAGCGCCTGTGGGAGCTGCTAGCATGCCGTGCTGGCCTCCGCTCAGTAGGGGGCCCTGTAGCTGCTGAGAAACGAGCCAGAGAGAGGAGCCTGTGGAGGGGGTCCAGGGGGCAGGGGAGGGGCCAGGCATGGAAGACTTCACCACGCGAACCTACGGGACCAGCGGCATGGACAACAGACCTCTGTTCGGAGAGACCTCCGCCAGGGTAGGCAGTACACACACACACACACACACACACACACACACACACACACACAGGCACTGAGCCTTGTAGAACATATAATGTGCACAATGTATCTTCTCCATATGCATGCAAGTCTTGGTGTGTCCTCTACAGTCACATATACACATAATAGCCACTATGATATGCATGTCTATACCTTTAATCTTGTAGGCCTGTGAAGCAGGTTGAGTACATGAGCGTGTCTTTCATAGGACCGTTTCAAAAAGGTTATTACATCTGAATAACACAGACCAGCAGATGTCTACAGCAGGATGTGACTCGGCACTTTGAACAGGGCATGACTGAGCAAATGGGTTGTCTAACTCCGTCAACCCTCTTTGTTTCCTTCCAGGACAGAATCATCAATTTGGTTGTCGGCCTGCTGACGACACTACTTGTGCTGGTAAGTACAGATTTGTTTGCACAGTTTCTCTTGGTCCTTTTTATACATGAATATGTATGTTAGGTGAGCTTTAGCCAGTCTGTGTGTGTACAGCACGACAGAATCTATGTTGGTTTAGTGAGTTTATGGCCACAATCGCAGGAACATCTTTATGCAATGATTATTTGTGTGAGTGTGTGTGTATGCCATTCACTGTCATTTCCTGGTCACCTCTGATTACAGGTCACCGTTATCAGCTCCTTTGTGGTCCCCCTGCCTCCCAAACCGATAAACATCTTCTTTGCAGTATGTGTCCTGCTTCTGTGTGGGGCTGCCATGGTGCTGGTGAGCAAATTTACAATACCCCTCACTTTCACACACACTGATTCATGAATATGAGCTGCTTGTCAGCATAGACCAATTCAACTTGCTCTTACACTACTCTGCACAGCAGTCACACCTTGGCCCAGGAATGAGCTTGCTGCAGCAGATGAAATGATTAGATCAAAATAAGACTAGTGAACTGATGTACTGGAGGATTGGGGTCCCTATACGATCACATCACCCACCTCATGTTGGAGTCTCTTTCCCCTCATCCTTCTTGCCTCCTCCTTCCTCCAGATCTTCTGGTACCGGCAGGGGGACCTGGAGCCCAAGTTCCGTAAGCTGATCTATTACATGCTGAGCTCCATCGCCCTGCTGTGCATCTGTGCCAACCTCTACTTCCACGACGTGGGCCGAGTCAAGCCCGCCTCTGCCTTATGAACCTCGCCCCCACAGAGTGCCACTGCACTTGGATTGTTCCCAAACCCCCCGCCACGGAATACCCTCCCCAAACTGGGACTCTAGAATGGGATCTAGAGTTGGGGCCAAAACAAAAAGGGCTTCCATGAGGGGTTTAGGAGGCCAGTTAGCCTTTTGACATTCATTCTGAAAAGGACTTTTTTTTATATACATATAAGAACACACTGTATGTTAGCTAATTATGCA
The DNA here is from genome assembly GCF_963457725.1 of Sprattus sprattus. Lineage (NCBI taxonomy): Eukaryota > Metazoa > Chordata > Actinopteri > Clupeiformes > Clupeidae > Sprattus > Sprattus sprattus. Next base: position 53,218,299 of record NC_137922.1, on the reverse strand, counting down.
AATGAATGACAAACTGTAGCACTATGGGACTGATGCTGCTGCTTGTAGACAGATGCCAGATCAACTGACAGCCACAATACTCAGTTTAAAAGCCATGTCCATTATGTCAGCAAACCTTTTATACATTCAAAACTGAAAATGTATGCAAATGTACATTCCAGACTGAGATTAGTTTGCCAATTCTCTTTTTTTTATGAAGCTAAATACATTCCCCAAATCAAAGCACTTGTGGGGAGGTGTAACACAGCCTCACACAGAATGCCACTGATTGTTTGACCACAACCACATCACTCAGTCTTGACTAGAAGAGGCTTGGTGATAATTGTCTTGTCAGGCATTGAAAATGTAATTTTCTTTTTTCAGCAATAAATGGAAAAAAGTGAAAACCTATTGTCAGTGGATGTCTCTCAGATGACTATATTGAACTGCTTCATCAGTATCTAGGCTGAGAGAGTGAAACTATTATATTTGTTTTTTTATTGCATTAACCATGCTTGCCTGTATTCTAATAACGTGCCTTAAAATTACCTAAAGGCAGATGGGTTTGTTGTTGGTATTTCTGTCATGTCTGAGCTAAATAAAATATCCCCAGCTGACGGCAACAGCAGATGAGATGTGGTTTGCCAACTCTTGACAAGACAAATGAAGCACCGGAGGCCTTTCTGAAGTCTCATGTCTTCTTTCAGACAAGACATTGCTTCAGTCCACTGTCAATCTGACACACTCCATAAAACCAATCCGTCCAATCCGCAATCTACAGCAGCTAGAAATAGGGATAATGGCTAGTCTGTGGAGCTGGATGCTGTGATCCCAAAATGCAAATGCACCAAGTGTGGGCTTAGTGGAAAAAATGTCCTGTCTAAGTCTACAGTGTATGTTCTAGATTGAATGAGTATGAACACCATATAGTAATCTTAATATATATATATATATGTATAGTATAACCATGAGAGACTACCTCTACATGGTTTGTATCAATGTCCAATTAATATTTCCCCATGGTAGTCTCCAGTCGTATGTATTAATAGATGTATGGCCACGCATGACTACCGCTTGTATGGAATAATGGGTGTAATGTATGGCCAGATTAGAAAGGTTCTGCTTCATCAGTCATGCCACTGAGGTCACTCACTACCATGACAACACACATACTGCAGGGCTTTAATAAATAAACATACACTCATGCCAAAGAGAGAAGCTGGACACGCACGCACACACACACATCCATTGGAAATTTAAACGCCAACGCTTCACTTTTTGTCTCTGCTGTTCCACTCACAACCTTTTAAATCAAATATACCTGATGAAAGATATTTACAAAAAATAATCTACCTACATCTTTGTACATCCACAGTAAACCGTAGCAGACCAGTAATTTGCTAGATTATACGCACAAACAAACAGTTGGCCTAGCACTAACCTGCTAATTATAATGCTTTGTGTTTGTGTGAGAATTAGGTGGCTACAAGTGTGCAATATGTGTGTGAGGTCTGCTATGCTTGAGGACCAGTCTATGGAGTGCTGTGTGTGTGTGTGTGTGTGTGTGTGTGTGTGTGTGTGTGTGTGTGTGTGTAAACCAATGATGAGGCTGTGAGTTGTGTGCAAAGATGTGTTCATAAGGTGAGGTGAACCAGTGCATCATGGAGACCGGAGTTTAAGAGAGCATCTTCCACTGTACTGCAATGCGGCATCTGGTTTGTGTTTGTGTGTCAGTATGTGGTTGAATGTTT
>NC_137922.1:53196569-53211569 GCF_963457725.1 Sprattus sprattus | reverse complement strand
AGAAATCCTTGCGCTCGTCTTTCGACATCTCAAATATTATCTCTGTGGGATCCTGGATGCCACGGCCCTGAACAACACACAGCACACACTTAATACCTGCAAGGCATTCCAGAGCCACTAGAAATAACCACCCACTCATTCACTAAACATAACTGACATTACAGTCTAGAAGTTATGAGAGTCGTACCTTCAGGTAACCATCAATGTTATTCATCAGAATGTCAATCTCTTCCTTTGACCACATCCCTTGCTTCCACTTGTGCCCTAAAGGGAGAAACATGTTTAAAAATGGGTGAGTGTGTGAGAGAGTTTTCCCAAGCATGGGTGCACATGCATCTATATGTGTTGTTATTGTTGTGTACAGAGATTTGATTGTATGTGAACCAGTGGGTTTGTGTGAGTGTCATTCACTTTCCCAATATAATTGTGAGTTTGCGTCTGTGAATATGAGTGTGAGTGTGAATATGTATTGATGTACCTTTATTGACAAGTGTGTCTTTGTCCTCTTTTGTGGTGAACCATGCTTGACTCACAGGGGAAACATCTGTTTTCTGAGGGGAGAGAGAATCCTCGTCCTGCAGTATCTGCAGACACACACAAACACACACGTGTGAACTATAATACACCAACACAACATGGGACTACGTGTGCCTCCGAAATGCACAGCTGCAGAAACTGTGCATGCATAATACATGGGACATCATCTATGTTTACATCAATACACTTGTGCACAAATGCACACACACTCAGATGTGTTTAAACAGCATATGATTTTGTGTGAAGACCAGCACCTGAATCTGGGCCACTCCATCCTGATCGAGCTCACCCTCCGTCATCTCCGTTGCAGTCATTGTCACCTCAAATCCCTCGTCATTCTCTGAAACTACACACACAGTACATTTCTCTAACAACCAAGAAGAATTTTACAATTAATAGTAATTTTTAGGTAGCATAATTCTAGATGTAAAATACACAGGATGAAAATGAATTAGTGAATCATGAATGTTACAGTAATACGACAATAAATGCCATTTTTAGCACTCTGGAGAAAACAATGTGACAACAAGTGTGATCTATGTGTGTGTGTGTGTGTGTGTGTGTGTGTGTGTGTGTGTGTGTGTGTGTGTGTGTGTGTATTCCTGTGTACTGTGTTCATAAACTCACTAGGGAGGGTGACGACTGAATACTGAGGGGTGGAGTCTTGTGAATCTTGTGGCTCCTCATTGGACAGCCGCAGTCTCTTGGCCACCTGCTCCGACCCCGCCTCCAGCACAGTATCGTCACCTGAGGAAGCAGGTGAGGTCAGAGGCTGTGACACGCATGTAGTTCAAATATCCATAAAACACACTCACACCCTCTAAAGTCCAACGTTTATTAATTCATTTATTCCCAGACAACCCTAAATATTGTGTGCAAATATATTAATTCTCTGTGGTGGCAGATTGGATTGTGTGATGGATAACTGAGCGAAAGGCATAGTTTGTGTTTGCTGACCATTGTGAGGACAGTGGAGTATGATGTTACCGTCCGTGTCCTGGGTCAAGGTGACGGAGTTCACAGATTCCAGAGTCACAGTGTCAGACACATCCTCCCCTCTGTTCATAATCAACCTGTCAGAGGTCACGCAAAAACACACAGCTCCTTAACACACACAAGCACCCCTGCCGGAGGTCACGCAAAAACACACAGCTCCTTAACACACACAAGCACCACTGCCAGAGGTCACACACAACACAGCTCCTTAACACACACAACTCAACATCTACATTTTCAGACAGAGTTTCTGAGTCCTGATAGGAGGGGAAAAAGAGGTTTGTCTTTAAGCCGAGGCATCTTCAATGAGGCTGCCAGGTTGACACAAATGGCTCTTATGAGGTGATCCAGCAACAGTGATCAACCAATGAATAACCCTATATGTAGAAGGCCAAATCACTTAGGATTACTCTTCCAACAAAAAAATCACTAGGCTTGATTAGTAAATTATATTAAATTAAAGGTGCAATCCTTGGCTATCCTTTTCATCAAATTCAGCTTAATTCTCCTCATGTTTGTCTACATATCTGACTAGTAGTGTGTGCGCTCAAGAAAGCTCCTGCAGTCCTGGATCTGTAAATGGGCAACAAACTGGTTCAGACTGAGCATTAGACAATAGTATGTGTTCCAACAGAGCTTTAGGAGCACAGACAGGAGGGGTGTCCTTGTTTGGCTGTAATTTAGGATTGAAGAATATCCCTCAAAATACCCTTTAATTCATTCTCCTGACATGGGTTTAATGATGCGTATAACTAGCCTAACACCACTGAACTCTCTGTAAATGAAAAAAGAGACAGGTGGTGGGACAGGAAATAGCGGGCCATGTTTAATAATGAGTGGTATGGTTGAGGTTCAGGCTGAACTTCACTGACTAAATAAAAAAAGTCAGTGAAGAGTTCTTAGTGTTTGGGTTTCACTGTGCATCTGTGTCATTCCCTGATAATTGACCTTGGCCAGCATTGTTGAACAAAACTCAATTGACAAAATACTTTGGCACAACCTACTGAGAGGTTAGTGGCCTACACAAGTTACAAAATTAATAAACAAGAAACTCAATTGACAAATACTTTGGCACAACCTACTGAGAGGTTAGTGGCCTACACAAGTAACAAAATTAATAAACAAGAAATCAGACTACTATATGCGTTAGTTGTGAGAATTCACCTAGAACAGTCAAATTGTAATGTCATAATGATAGTTTTGAGTGTACCACTTCATAGACCCCATCCATTTTGTGGAACACAAAGACAAGGTTGTTAGTGTAGCCTATGGCTTTTGTATATTGCCATTTTCACACCTGATTTATACTTTAAAGTTTAAGTATGAATCAGGTGTGCACTGCCTACATTTATAACCATTGTTTAAAGTTTAAACAATGGTTATAAATGTAGGCAGTGCATTCCTTATGTATGGGGCTCGGGCACAACATGATGAGACAGACTGAATTTTTAATAAAGGCAAACAATATCTGACCCTACGAATCTTACTGTAGTAAACCGCTAATACCAGTTAGATGCTGTGAATAGGTAGCCTGGATACCAGCCTGAACTCCGCCCACAAAATTTTTGGTCTGGAGATTCAGTCTGGAGTCGAGTTAGTTGGGAGGGTTTAAACGGCCCCGAAAAGTGATCTGACCATTCAAATTGTAAGGGCGGGCTTTATACGTTGATGGACAGATTTAGATAGAATACCGGTATACATCGAACAAAGATGGCGCCGTCTCGGAAGCTTAGTGGGACATATTTTATATGATTTAAGCTATCTACACGACTTTTATATGTCTACATTGACTCGGTTAGTTGTGTATACGCAAAACGAGTGTTGCCCAGGATTATGGGTCTTAACTGAAGCACTCTAGAGCATTATTGATAGGTTATGCTAACGCGTAGAAAAAAAGAACATTCAAACGAATGGTAGCTTCTAGCCTTGAGTGCTAATTAAGTAACGTCTCAACAGATATGACAGCGCATTCATTTTGAAAGAGGAACAGAGAAACGCGATCAAGGCATTTGTCGATTGAAAAGATGTTTTTGCCGTCCTTCCTACGGGATCAGGTAAAAGTTTAATCTATCAGATGGAAATACTACGTTGCTCTGATTGGTTCTAGGTATCCAATTCAGCGAAGAGGAATTTTCTTTCCTGGTTCGTTGAAACACGCCCCATAATCACAGCCCAATAGTCCGGTCTCAGACTCATATTCTGACTAGAATTATGAGTATGACATCGTCAGGCTAGTGAATAGGGAGTATACAGCCTTGAATTAATTGGGAAGTTGCTTAACGTGAAGCGTGTTAAAAGTCTACATTCGACACAGACACTCAAATATTCGCTCAGTAGCTCAACAGTCAGTAAAAACTTTTATTCCACATCAAATGAAACAGAAAATTCTCTGGTGACACAGGAAATACTGCTGTATAACCAGGAACTGAAATAACGCGACAACTACCGCCCCAACTTCAGCTCACTCACTTGGCCAATAATCCTAGCCTGTGGCAGTCTTGCTGCAAACGAACATATGTGTGTGCAACACAATATGATTGACAATTTTCAGTTGCTCAATGTAAAGTTCACATATCAACCTTAAATAATTTGGTTTATAAAACGTTAATGGTTGCACGTACGGATACATAGTCAGCGTTTACGTCGGCTAACGTTACCTCCGGGAGTTAACTGATAGCATGGCATGTTAACATGCTCACTACAAAGCTAAATGTAAGAAGACGAAAAAAAAAACAGAGACGCCATGTTCGTTTGGCAGCTGAGGTTCACGATGTCTATGATGTCGATTGACAATCTGCGCTTTCTGTTTTCTCCGGTATACATTTGCAGAACAGTCTCGAAAGGTCGGCACTTTATGCACGGTGTGTGCCCGAACTGAAAGTGAATTTTAGGGTTTGATTTCGGTACTTACTTCCTGTTTTTGGTCCGGGCACTTCGGAGAGACCAGGATGGAGACAAGTGCCAGGATGGAGGAAAACAATTATTTTTCCAAAGACCGGAAATGAACAGACATTCTTCACATTGACTTCCGGTGGTGTCGATATTTATTAAACGTGCATACAACACTTTTTAAAGTTCAGATGCATTCATTGGCAATAATTAAACCAACAAACTATAATTTAAATTCAAATATTTAAACTTGTAACATGCAAGTGTCTTCCAAACATCACGTTCAGACAGTTGTAAATTCAGCCCCAGCTAATTATTAGGGTTCTTGCAGCGAAGCTGCAGGAAACCTATTGTGTTTCTATGTTTTCTTCTTATTATTATTATTTTAAGGATGGTGGGCCAACCCCATTGCAAGATTGTTTATGGGTCCATCCCTGCATGGCAAAACAGCTTAAACTACTGAATCTGTAGGGCTACGTGCAGAAAATAATAATTAGTTGTAAAAATGCTATAGGGTAGACATAACCATATGCTACGCCAATGCCAGGAAATAAAGTAAGATTTAAGCATTAGGTCTTTTTCATTTTCTCTTGGTGTAGGCTTATGGGTGAATAAGATGCAGTGACTGGATTGGTGGACAGCTTCCATAACAAGTTTAAAGTCATAGCCATTTTCTCCAGCAGTGGTGGGGTTATGTAAGGCAACACAAAGTTGGGTGCTTTAAAAAGATCTACTTCAAAAAAATAATTTCAGCTATTCCGCTGGTAATGATAACATCTCTCAGTGCAAACTATGAGTACACGGTAACTATACTATTCATCCAGAAATGACAGTGTTACAACTATTTGAAAAAACAAACCCTTTACATAGGCTACATTATATTTGAGGCTTGCTTGGCCGAAACAGAGATTGTACAAAACACCTACAAACATCTGGAGCCCTAAGGGTCATGGTGGTAATATATTTTCCAAGCTACTTTCGCATTCACGATAGTGTTGTGCTCCCCTCGCAATAGTTTTGCGTTTCCTTGCAACAGTTTTGCAGTTTGCTGTTGTGAGTGAAAGTAAAACTGTTGCGAGGGAATGCCAAAATATCTTAGCACCATGACCCATAGAGGCTTTTACACAAACACACCACAGTTGAGTCAAATAAACAGCCTGTTGTATTAAAAGACACAGAACAGTTTTATAGTAACAGTATAAGTATAATCAATGTAGAATCTTTGGCATAATGATACAAAACACTCACTTAAGAGTACACTTTTGATCCAGAGCAAGATATCATGGCTGAGAGCTCAGAGTCTCTGGTAATGTGTATGAAGCATCTTCAGCCATCCTCTAACCCTCTCTCTCTCTCACTCACTCACTCACTCACACACACACACAAACACACACACACACACACACGCACACGCACACACACACGCACACGCACACGCACACGCACACGCACACGCACACGCACACGCACACGCACACACACAAACAGTAAAAGTGTTTATGCTGGTTCGGATAGCAGAACTCCCACAGGTCCTCTCAAATGATACAATGCCAGCAAATGGCAGGGTACTGTCACTGTCAGTGCATGTAGAGGGTGGAATTCTGGGAGATGTAGTTTCATAGAGCGACATTATTGCCGTATCTCTAGGCACTGTATTTCTTCCCAGCACGGTGTATCTGCTGGTAGAGTGTCATGGAGAAGGCCAGTCCCAGCAACTGCAACAGCAAGAAAACAGAAGGAAAGGTCAGTCCAGGTCTAATGCTCATGTGATCTCTGTGTGTGTGTGTGTGTGTGTGCGTGTGTGTGTGTGTGTGTGTGTGTGTGTGTGTGTGTGTGTGTGTATACCTGTATAACCAGCACGCCCATGACAATAGTTCCAAGCAAGTGTTTGTTGTCATCTAGCCATTCCTCCACTCTCTCATAGCAACCCTGTGAAATAGATTGAGATAAGATCAATTTACAATCCTACATAATTGTACGATGTACTTCTTATATTGATTTAATGGTACTTTATTGTTATAAGGGTGATTCAGTCACCATCAATGAAGAAATGTGCTATTTATTAGTGAATCAGACATGAATGACCTAATTAATGAATACTCCACAGCTATATTTGGGTGAAATCCTTGTTTTGTGTATGAGATTTAAAAACACCAAAAACCAGAGAAACCATTACCAGAGATGTTGTGAATGCACACACACAGAGACACACACACACACCGACCTGAGACCATAGGCTTGAGCTAGAGGAGTTGCGGCCACAATCCAGGAAGTGGTTCTTGCAGCAGCGGTCAGGCACTCTCTTCTCCTTCAGGGCATCATACCAGTCTGTGTACCCACTGACCCCACAGCAGTGCCACTACACACACGCACGCACATACACACACATATTACACACCAAACTGTGAATATGACTGAAAACGGCATCTTGAAGTACTGAGGGTAACAGTCTAAAAATCCAGATATTATCACCAGTAACGTGTCGTAATGTTCTTTTCCATACAATTGACCTTTCACAAATTCCAGACCCTGTATGGTTCTTGTCCAATCCTACCTTAGCAATTGTTTCTATGTGAGGAAAAGTCTGTCAAACTCTGTGAAAGGTCAATTGTAATGCGGCAGGACATGTTCCAGTGTGATTTTGCCTACAAACGCTTCACCTCCCCTCGCTTCGGCTCTCAAGGGCGTTTTGTTTATCATTTCAGTTTGCCGCTTATGGGTGTTTCATTTCCTACTTGGCTAAAGTATTCTCTGGTGCAGCATAAAATGGTATTCAACACACAAGCAAATAATACTGATTAAGACTTACTAATGCAAGCAATTTTGAAAGCTTATTTGCTTGAAATTACGCAATGCAATCTTAAAACCCACCACACACAAACAATCACCAACATCTTTGTCTAAAGCTCTGTTTTGTTGGTTTGTGTTCTGGAGGGTTGTGTAATAAACCGCCAAAGTGTGTACAAAATGTTTGATAAGTGGAACAAATATTTTTTAGACAACAACGGACTCAAGACCATCTCTACCAGAGCATCACCTGTTAATAAAAGAATACGCTTTCATTGGATAAATACGTTCCACCGGATTCCTTGGCATAATAGGGAGATTGGACCAACTTCTTGTTGTGCCAGAACTGCTCAAACAGCCAGGCCACCTTCCCGAGTTACTTTGTGCAAAAGTTAACAATGCCTTGCTGCTATCTATGGAAAATAAAATATATCTTTCCAAGGTGGCGGACACACAGGAACAGTGGACATGCAGCATCAGTTTCCCTCCATTCATTATGGCCCATTTACATGTACACGTTTCAGGCTTCAACGGAGACACTTCTCATTTACTCTGAATGGGGTGACGCTATGCGCTGCCGAACTGAATTGTGCTTCTGCTGTTTCGCTTTTGCTTCAGTTGCTTATGCATGTTAACGCTAGAAAAACTAAATCAAATGGTCTTTATGCAAATATTCCAGCACAGGTGGTAGCCAATCAAATCACGGTTATGCAAATATTCAGAGAGAGCTCTCAACTGGAAAAAATAGACCAAACTCCATAGATTGCAGTGTTTTTTTAAAACATTTTGTTTAAAAACTAGTTTGTTTTCACAGATTTTTTCAAAAATACCAAGAAACAGGGAAGTGTGGGGCTGGTCTTTAGTCTGGGAAGTCCGCCCCTCTTCTTCCGGCCAATTTGATTTTGCCTCTGAAGTGGGTCTGGCAAACTTTGGATAGCCGTTCATTTCAACATTTCCAGAATCTCTGGAACCAATCACAAACTGGCTTTTGGCTACTTGGCGCGCCATTGGCGGATTTAAAATAAACACGTCAAATTAACAAAAGCGAAAGCAAAGAGAAAGCACAGCAAAACTATATACTGCTCTCGCGGCTGTCTTGGATGATTTCAAAGGCAAGTTTTCTTTGAAAATAGAACAGAAACCTGCTCTGGAACAATTCATACAGAAAAAAGATGTATTTGCTTTATTACCGATCGTTGTATCGTTGTATAGTATCGTTGGTCTGATTGGTTAAAGGCGTGTCCAATTACGTGAGTGAAGTGGACCTCCATTTTGTACTTCGCCAGACTAACTGAGCAAATGAAATGCAGTGAAGGGGCGGGTAATTCCCAGACAAGCTGGTCTTGGCTTTTTTCTCAAAATTAAAGCATGGCTCCACATGGTCCTCTTGCTGTCTGTGGCGTTAATAGGCTTCAAACTGCTTGTTGACCTGTCAATCTTGCTATAACTTCTGCGTTTACAACAGCTTTCTCAACATACCTCCAAACATTGGGCAAGTCCACCATCAAGCATTAATGCAACGTGTATGTGTGACTGGGACTTTACAGGACACTCTTGCTAACATAAGAAAGTTAGCTGACAGACTCCTAGCAAATCACTTCAGACATATTTCTTGGTTGGGCTTCTCATATTGTACAGTGTCTATTTCTCTGTAACTTTTCAAAAATGTAAGTGAAAAAAAAGCCAAGAACAATACATACAATACAAAAACGGCCGCCAATGGAGTTTGTTCCTTGGCTTATTTTTTCAAGGTGAGAGCTCTCTGAATATTTGCATAAATATAATTTAATTGGCTAGCGCCTGTGCTGCCGCTTGAAATGTTTTCTAACGCAAGCAACTCAAGCAAAGCAAAGGAACCACGGAACGCATGATGGCACCCCTTTTTTTAGAGTGAAAGAGAAGAGTCTCAGCTGAAGCCTCCAATGCGTACATGCGAGTCCCCCATTATATGCTCAGAGGGAAAACATACTCTTTCCAACACACACCTCTCTTTGGATGATGTTCCATGCATTACGCAGTCCGATGTTGTCCTGTGTGTCATAGAGTCGGAGGCCATCTTTCAGGTCTTGTTTGGCGTTCTCACTCACCTGTTAAGTTCAAAGGTCAGGGATCAAGCAGATCATTAATCAGATGCATTATATGTATTATTGATATTTTAGTGGATTCAAACTTTACATACAGTGTACATCGATACAGTGGCAATGTTTTACATACTATAAGATACCCTCACTACAAAATACTAATAATATCATGTAGTGTTACACTTTGAAATTATCCAGGCTATATAATTACACCCTATATTGTTTGATTCATATACGGTGTATGTGAAAATACACAAAACTTTAGTATAAATGATACCTTATCAGTGTATACAAAGAACAGGACCAGCAAAATCAGCTCGACCAGCAGAATGACCAACAGAACGATGAAAAACTGGAGAAAAGACAGTTAAGGAGACCGTATTATTTATATGGAACTGAAACCAATCCTATGTCCTGAAAGAATGTTACAATGGCCCGCTGCTCGAAACCACACACTCTGTCATTTGTCATTTCGTTAGATTTACTTGAGAGATTTAAAAGCTTACTGGAACTCTTAAGAAAGGGGAAGTGAAGAGGCAACCAGAGTTCAGAAATACAGTTATCCTGCACTACACTTACTCAGTTGAGTGTGTGTCTGTGTGTCCATTGATACTCACACTTAGCAGCAAGCACTTGTTCTCCTTGACAGCACCCAGACAACCCAGAAAGCCGGTAAGCATGACGACTGTGCCCAGGGTGATGATGAGGTTGGCAGCAGAGAGGGAGGGGAAGGAGGGGGAGAAGGTAGCAAAACTGCCCTGGGCTACCGACAACCACACACCCACTCCCAACAGACCACAGCCACACAACTACAAACACACAGAAAAAGAGAGATGGGCTTTATTTTCAAATAATCAGCAGTTATACAATGTGAAACACAAGCTAAATCTAATCTCAGCCAGCAAACCTCTGCATGTGTATATGTGTGTGTGTGTGTGTGTGTGTGTGTGTGTGTGTGTGTGTGTGTGTTTGTGTGTGCGTGTGTGTGTGTGTGTGTGTGAATCAACTTACCCAGAACATCAGGTTGAAAAGGAACATCATGTATTTCACACAACACAAACAGCCCGGTGCCATCCTGAAAAAGAAACACACAAAACTAAGAAACATAGAAACGCTACACACACACACATATACACACACACATGTACACACACATGTACACACACACACACACACACACACACACACACACAGGACTACATCATCTAGCACATTCTTCATCTAACACCCCCCCATCACTCTCTCTGTCTCACACACATACACACACACACACACACACACACAAACTAGCCAGCTGGCATACTCTCCTGCAGCTGACATGCTTCCTTGACCTGTGGCGCAATCAGAGACACAGTGGAGTAACAAAAACAGGCCAAATATGCTCCATCAGTGAACTAATTTTGTATTTATCTTTCAGAAACTGAAACAAATCAAATAGACATCTTTCATAATCTAATAGGAAAGGGAGAGCATGGCAGATGTCCATATATGGGCATGACACATGGGCTCTAAATTAGAAGATCCGGCTGTGAGAAAAATGCTTCACTCTCTCTTTTTTAGACATGCGAACGCGCACAAGCACACACACACACACACACACAGCTACACACACGAGACAGCGAGAAAGGGAGAGAGAATCGTAGAAGTCTAATCTGCATCTCAGTAATCCACGGTAAACATACACATGAGCATGCACACCCTTCACAAAGCTCCCATATGTTTTCTTTATTTAAAGGTTGTGTAGCTGTAATTTAACAAATCATTACAATGACATGTATAATGACATTAATGCAGATCCTAACACCTTAAAATAAAATGAATTGAAACATAAATACCATAGAAATACAATTCACCTGATATTTCTTCATGTAGACTATTACACGACATAGTACAAAAATGACAAAAACGAGAGCAATAAATAAAAAAAGGACAGTATTTAGATTACTTAGCTGAACCTGACACCTATGAACATTTCTGGATCTCAGTGTATTAATGAAAATGAGATACTCAAAAGTAAAGTAAAGAAAAAATACTTCAGGAGTAAAGACATAATGCATGTATTATCATGTAGTACATGTAGTAAATAGCTGAAATCCTTAATTCATCACATGGAAATTACCGTTACTGTAGCATGCAATACAATGTAAGTTCCCTAACATACTATCACATGTAGCTAAAACTTTCGCAACTATGAATAGCCCAACGAATTTATTGTTGAGTTGGATCATTAACACAGGAATAGATGAATCAGCCTTCTGCTATTTTTAGACAATTCATGCACGCCACAATGTTTCAAAGCCAACTCTCTCTAGTGCCCTGACTTCACAACATGGATAGTCTTGAGGCTATATGAGAAGTATCAAAGTAAGACAGCGCAACACCATATGAATAAAGCATACAGTCAAGCTGAGTAACTTTGTTGATGTACACAACGAGCGCAGTTTGCGTGGGTTTCAACTTGAAAGAAGATTAGTTAGACTCCGGGTCCATATATTATTCTTAAAAGTGTTCAGCACATATGCCTATATGACAAAGAGAGCGTAGCCTTTAAACAGAGGTTTTATTTTCGTCTGTTTTTTTCCTCGCAGGATGCGCTAATGTTCTCCAATCTCCATGCGGCTCAAAGTAGCCTACCGGAAGTTTCTGCAAAACACATCATCCGATAGGAACGCAGACCACACATATACTTGACCAGAAACATGCAAACCGAACAGTTACGACCATAGACATGTATATGGTTACGACTGACAGGGGGTTCAGGGACAAAGTTAAACTTCCTAGACAGGTTTGTTTAAAAGCGGATTATATTTCACTTAACGAAACGAAACACTTGCTAGAGTTATGCTCCAAATGAATGGATAATCTTAGAAATGAACGACATGTTAAAGTACTGGTCATGTAAAAAGTCAAAATGTAACTCAAACCCACCTTACTGGAGATAGTGTTTTATAGTAGCGAATCGCTTTTTATCAGTGATAGTCCAAGGCTCAACTTTCTTTACAAGTTGCGTGTTTCTTTCTTGTGTGCGTCGCGTTCGTTTTCATGAACAAAAAGTCGACTACGTATTTCGTGGATTAATAAAAAAAAACTTGAATACTAAATGCTAATAGACGATGAGATTCTTTCGCACTTGTAATCTATCCCTAATCAGTTGTTGGTTCCCTGTGTTTTTCCTAGCCATCTGAAGAGAACGGAAATAGCGGAGCTGCGGAAAAGATGAACTGATTTCGGGAGGCGTGACTGTTTCACTGAGTTGGAGGAGGGGGAAATTGTTCCTGGAAATCCTCCAGATTGCCGACGCAGGATTGGATGAAAAGCGTAGGGCACCCAGTATTTTGCACGAAAGGCCTCACATCAAAGACTGAGGTTTAAAGACAAGCCCAGAGCTTTGCCAAAGGGACCAGCATTTGGGCAACTTAACTTTGTACTTTGTCGAACGAAAAGAGGCATACAGTTTAGCCATGCCCCATTCCACATGAACAGACCAGAATAATGGTGCAATGCAAAGGTTTTATTAAAAGAAAATATTACATATACATTGTAAGACAAATGTATATCGACAGTCACATTTCATTATCATGTAATGTAATGCTACTTGCACTATAAGTGAACGCTCATTGTTGCCATAATAGTTATGTAGTATATAGTTAGGCATAATGACAACTGTACAAGCCAAAGCAGCACTTATTCCTAGAGGATGATGTCTCCCATGTGGTTATGGTCAAACATAATATGTCTGAGAACTTTCCATTATAAATTCACCAAAGGTCAATACAACACCTCCATTTGATTATTTCATTAGCTTGTGAAAAAAATAATGACTATCAGTACTCTTTTAACTGGTTTACTCTGGACAAAGTAAGACATCCATTTTCATTTGCATAATCTGTAGTGGTGAAGATATAGTCTACAGAGCATTGTAAGTCTTTCTCACACACAGGCAAACAGCAGAATGCACTGAGAGAGCACTTTTCGGCAGCAAGGCATCTCCAGTCTCCTTCGCATGGAGCACAACAGAACGCACAGACAGTGCAAGGAGAGATAACTTCTATATCACCTTTTTTTTGAGTTCCGAAGAAGTGAGAACTGTATCTTTAGATGGTTGTTGTGTTTGTGTGAGTGTGTGTGTGTGAGTGTGTGTGTTTGTGTTTGTGTTTGTGTATTTGTGTTTGTGTGTGTGTGTGTGTGTGTGTGTGTGTGTGTGTGTGTGTGAGTGTGTGTGTGTGTGTGTGTGTATGTGTGTGTGTGTGTGTGTGTGTGTGTGTGTGTGTGTGTGTGTGTGTGTGTGTGTATTTGTGTGTGTGTGTGTCAAGTCCAGTGTAGACTGAAGCCCTTAGACAGGATGGTGGCCTCCAGATCTCGGTCTTCCTCTTTCTCCCGTAGGCGCTGCTCCTCCAGCAGGGAGACCAGCCAATCACGCTGCTCCACCACCTCCAGCATCTCTCCCAGAATGCTCTTCTCCTCTGCAAGCTCCTCTTCTCCCTTCAAATGGTCTACAGGAGACAGAAAGACAGATGGAATAAGAGTGACGTAGACTGGATATTGTTAAGACCATCATGGTCTTGCCATCCATAATATAAGATAATGTGATAATAAGATATATATTTATATAAAGTTTTGGATTGGATACCTTCTCAACAGTGGTGAACATCTGTATATTGCAGTAAAGTTAGGTATAACATTCCTGGTTAGACAGTTAAAGGCCAGGGTTTAAAGGTTAGGGGCTCACCATCCACTGCCATTCGTTCCCTGAGTTCCTGCTGGAGACGACTCTGACGATCCTCCAACTCCAGCTCTCGTGCACTAAACACACACACACACACACACACACACACACACACACACACACACACACACAGACACACACACACAAACACACACAGCATTAATGGAAAGTAAAACACTATCTGTGTGTAGGCTGTGTATGGCACATACAGTATGTATCAGTGTATTCCTGTGTGTATGTGAGAGAGAGACGGAAATAGCCTGTGAAGATATTCTATAATTGTGTTATTAGAGTGTGTTTGTGTGTGTGAGAGTGTGTGTGAATCATACTCACAATATCATCAGCTCCGATTCGTAGCGCACCAGAGCGTTCTTCTCCTGCACCAGTTTAAACCACTGCTGCATCAGAGAGGGGTCATCTCTCACTCCCATGGCTTCAGCAGGCAAACACACAAACAGAGGCACAGATATGGACGACTGACAAACTCTACAGTGATACGCTGCTGCTTAGTAAATGTGTGTGTGTGACATCCTTTTCTCCATTACTTTGTCCAAAAACGAACAGAACAAAATGATACGTGGAGAGAGAGAGAGAGAGAAAGTGGGGCAGAGAGAAAAGAGGGAAAGAGGGAGAGAAAGGGGGGAAGAGAGACAGAAAAGAGGGAAAGAGAGAGAGAGAAAGGGAGAGAAGAGAGGTAGAGAGAGTAGACAGGGAAATGAGGGAGAGAGAGAATGGGGACATTGGAACATTCTGAAGTGATACGTTGTTGTTTTGTAAATAGGGGATGGAAGGATGCATATGGTGAGGAGTACACCTTCAGAGGAAAAAGAAAAGGCGGAGAGAGAGAGAGAGTGATAATGGGACAGGGGAACTCAGGACATGCCAAAGAAACAATGCAGAGTGAAAGAGAGTACAAGCATGCACAGAAATACACACACACACACACACACACACACACACACACACACACACACACACACACAC
>NC_137922.1:53176569-53179069 GCF_963457725.1 Sprattus sprattus | reverse complement strand
TCAGTTAAGCGATCCACAAATCATTAGACGGTACAGGTTAACCAGCCACGCAATACTTCTGAACCAGATCAGAGACATCGAAGCCTCCAACCGGAGATCACATTCCATTCCATCAGTTGTTAAACTCAGGACAACATTACAACTATTGGCATCGGATCATTTCAAACAGTTATAGCATCAGTAGTTGCCAGTTGGTATATCTCAGCCTTCACTCAGCCAAATATTCACCCAGGTACTCGACGCATTGATACGGCGCGCTGGTCAATACATTTCCCCACTACCATAGCTGAAATTAGAGACATCAAACAGGACTTTTTTTGAAATCGCAAACTTTCCGAACGTAATTGGAACCATTGCTTGCACCCACATGCAAACAGTCCCACCTTCATTCCACGAACACGTTTACCGAAACAGAAAGCACACATATTCATTGAATGTCCAGGTCATATGTGATGCCAACATGACCATTACTTACGTGGTAGTAGTCTGTCCATGACAGTTTTATCTTCCGGAATAGTGCCATCTATTCATGATTGAGCTACGGTGATTTTGGAGAGGCCTGGCTACTTGGTAAATGTATTTGTTTCAGTGGGGATATATTGTAGTGAACCCATGTCCCAGAACGTATTAATCTCGCCATGTACACACCTACAGCCGCGGAAAAAATTAAGAGACCACTTCAAAATGATCAGTTTCTCTGGTTT
This sequence comes from Sprattus sprattus, assembly GCF_963457725.1. Classification (NCBI taxonomy): domain Eukaryota; kingdom Metazoa; phylum Chordata; class Actinopteri; order Clupeiformes; family Clupeidae; genus Sprattus; species Sprattus sprattus. The sequence continues at coordinate 53,178,365 of NC_137922.1, read as the reverse complement.
TACTATTTATTGGTATGTGTTAAAGTAAAATGTACATTTTTGTTTTATTCTATAACCTACTGGCAACATTCCTACCAAATTTCAAATAAAAATATTGTCATTTAGATCATTTATTTGCAGAAAAATGACAATTGGTCAAAATAGCAAAAAATATGCAGTGTCTTCAGATCTCGAATAATGCAAAGAAAACAAGCTCATATTCATTTTTAAACTACACAATACTAATGCTTACACTTAGGAAGAGTTCAGAAATCAATATTTGGTGGAATAACTTTGATTTAAAATCACAACGTTCATGTGTCTTGGCATGCTCTCCACCAGTCTTTCACATTGCCGTTGGGTGACTTTATGCTACTCCTGGCGCAAGAATTCAAGCAGCTCGGCTTCTTTTCATGGCTTTTGACCATCCATCTTCCTCTTGATCACATTTCAGAGGTTTTTTTATGGGATTCAGGTCTCGAAATTGGGCTGGCCATGACAGGGTCCTGATCTGGTGGTACTCCATCCACACCTTTACTGGCCTGGCTGTGTGGCATGGAGCATTGCCCTGCTGGAAAAAACATTTCTCAGAGTTGGGGAACATTGTCAGAGCTAAAGGAAGCAAGTTTTTCTTCCGGGACAACGTTGTACTTTGCCTGGCAGAGGTTTGTAAAAGACCATAAGGATTGAAAAAAGCGGACTGGAGGGTCTTCTAGTTCGTCTTCTCTGATGAGTCCAATTTTCAGCTTTGCCCAACACATGGTCGTCTGATGGTTAGACGAAGACCTGGAGAGGCCTACAAGCCAGAGAGTCTTGCACCTACTGTGAAATCGGACTCATCAGAGAAGACGAACTTAGAAGAACCTCCAGTCCGCTTTTTCAACCCTTAAGGTCTTTTACAAACCTCAGCCAGGCAAAGTACAACGTTGTCCCGGAAGAAAAACTTGCTTCCTTTTGCTCTGACAATGTTCCCCAACTCTGAGAAGTGTTTTTTCCAGCAGGGCAATGCTCCATGCCACACAGCCAGGCCAGTAAAGGTGTGGATGGAGTACCACCAGATCAGGACCCTGTCATGGCCAGCCCAATTTCGAGACCTGAATCCCATAAAAAACCTCTGAAATGTGATCAAGAGGAAGATGGATGGTCAAAAGCCATGAAAAGAAGCCGAGCAGCTTGAATTCTTGCGCCAGGAGTAGCATAAAGTCACCAAACGGCAATGTGAAAGACTGGTGGAGAGCATGCCAAGACACATGAACGTTGTGATTTTAAATCAAGGTTATTCCACCAAATATTGATTTCTGAACTCTTCCTAAGTGTAAGCATTAGTATTGTGTAGTTTAAAAATGAATATGAGCTTGTTTTCTTTGCATTATTCGAGATCTGAAGACACTGCATCATTTTTGCTATTTTGACCAATTGTCATTTTTCTGCAAATAAATTATCTAAATGACAATATTTTTATTTGAAATTTGGTAGGAATGTTGCCAGTAGGTTATAGAATAAAACAAAAATGTACATTTTACTTTAACACATACCAATAAATAGTAAAACCAGAGAAACTGATAATTTTGAAGTGGTCTCTTAATTTTTTCCGCGGCTGTATATTGTTATAATAGACAATTTATGCATTAATGTCACCAATAGCATATTATTTATAATCGTGTTCTTTTAAACATCTCGCTGTAGGTGATGGCAGGCAAAACAACAATATAACCCATTGAATCAGGTTCAGTGATTGAGCGAACGTGAACCAATATATCTATCTCCTCTCCGCTGAACCTTAGTTTTTTCTTCCTCGAATCTCCATGGTGGGCAGT
>NC_137922.1:53164069-53169069 GCF_963457725.1 Sprattus sprattus | reverse complement strand
ATAGCCTTTCTGGTAGAGTGTGTGCGCGGCCCTCTTGTCCAGTCTCGTCCACAGGCCTCGCACCCTCCAGTAGTCCAGGCGGGGCCGGACGGTGTGGTAGAGGCGTGGCCCCGGCTGTAACCCTAGAAACGTGCACACCTGCTCAAAGGCAGAGAGCGTTGCCCGACAGGTGGACGCCTGCACGAAGGCATCGAACAACGTCTGGGCCTCATCCATCTCTCACACATACATACACACACACACACAAACGCACACACACACACTCACGGACGCACTCACACGTTCAACATTCAGACACTCAACTAGACTAACAACACACAACTAACACACAGCCTAAGGAAGACAGAAAAGAGAGGACAATTTGTTACACAACACAGTCAGAAACTCCCACCACACACACTTCGTACAGGTAAGAAAGAATGAGGGAACACACATAGAGCAGAGGAAGTGAGCAAAGTAATCGCTTTGGGAGGTCAAATGAAAAGAAATGCAATTTGATAAAGAAAAGAGACGACTACGATGACCCTGTCGAATAATTCCAGATGATCTGACAGGAGAGCTGATGGCTGAGTCAGCAAGATTTTTCTCTCTACTGCATCTCTCTCTCTGTCTCTCTCTCAGTAGGAGCATATAATGCTTGGTTGTCATTCTGTACAATAGACAATAGATTCACACACACACTCACAAACAGAGACATTCTCACAGACAATGTAGGATGACAATCTGAGCATGTGATCTGCAGTAGTTCCAACACATTGCTGTGTGTGTGTGTGTGTGTGTGTGTGTGTGTGTGTGTGTGTGTGTGTGTGTGTGTAGTCTGTGTTAGAGCACAGACTCTGATAAAATAGGATTAATGAGCGGTGCTTTCATTCTTAAGGGAAACAACCGCACACCTCGGTTTAGTGTCTGTGTGTACGGGAGTGTGTGAGTGTGTTTGTCTCCTTGAGGGCGGCTGAGGGCTTTAACAGGATTTAAGCGTCTGATTGACAAGCCAATACGCAGCAGCAAGTGCGACAGCGATTTGCCTGGCTTAACCCAGTCAAAAAGCCAATAACACCTGAATCCACGGTCGACGATCTTTTCCCCCACACCTAATACGCACTCTGCCATATTGTATTCTGGTCAAATAGTCACAAAAAAATAGAAATCCTATTTCCTATACAAACTTTATATAAACATATTTCGAGTTTAGAAAACAACCTGCACACTATCGCGCCGTTGTATGTGACAGATTGCCTCCTGTGTGCACGTGAGGGATTCACACGCCCTAAACTCTGACACACGTTGCTGCGGCGGGACAACTGGCCGCGCGCGCGCCCTCCACCTTCTGCTGCTGCATTGGGGTTCTCAAAGTAACATGCACGAAGACTACGAATTTGAATGATATTGTAGCATCAATAAACACACGACTTTTTTTCTAATAAAAAAACGTTACCTGTGGCCAGGCTCCATGGTACAGCATAAACTCCAGTGAAATCCCATTGCAGAAACGTGTCCAGTTTTTATTGACGCGCTGGAAACTGAATCCCACTGCAAACAAAATTCCGGTAGGATCTCCAAGGGGTTGAGTTGCTCATTCCTACCCCGATCTGCACGTGAAGGTTTGTGCGCTGTGCATGTATGTGGTGCCGGTACCATCAAAACAGTACGTCGCATACGATTCTATCCGACGCAATGTCGCGCTGAAGGTTGTGACAGCACGTGAAATACACCGGTGGTCAGTCGTGGCATCCCGAAATCAGCGGAAGAGTGAACACAACTACAGCAGAGTGGTCAGTTCGAGCGGTCAGTGCGACTGAGCGCGATCTTTGACAGAGGCGGCAAGCTTAGCTTTTCTGATTGGCTGTAAGCGAGGGTGTTCTAAAGAGTAAGCAGTCTCTGTGTCTGTGTGTGTGTACAGTAGGCTACTGCAGTGGGATGTTAAGGAACATTGAGCCTATACCATATCACGGAGAGTACCTGGCTGTCATTTTACAAGACGATGCTGATCAGACAGTTATGATAGCATTTTTCAAAAATGCTAAGCAAATTATTAAGAGTAAAATAATTTGAGTCTATGAATGCTGAGACATAGTTGAAACATAAATAAGTTAAGCTCATTCACCTAACACAGGCTTTTATGACTGGCATGACTACTTACATATCAAGGTGAAAACTCAAGTAAAATGTGTATTGTGTAAATGTGTAAAGGAAATTTGTATTTATTTATATAATTATACAGATTTTTCAAAACTTTTTTCTTTGGTTTTCTTGTAAACTTTTCTTTAAATGTCACTTCTATCTTATGAATGGAAGATTTGTTATTTGACTTTGATTATTTTGACATGTTCAGGTGTACAGAGTAATTCAATAGGCTACTGGCAATTAGTTGTTGTTGCTGTAGTGGAAGCCAAGAGATGCCTTATGGTCTAGTACCCTCCTCATCCTCTTCACCCTGCATGGTAGAAACCACATTGTTTGCTGAAACAAGATTATAGACTGGGTCATCAGTAGGTGTACAACACTGACTGGACAGCCCCATATAATCATACACAACTGGGGAATTTTTGTATAGCAAAGTTGTCGAAATGCATTTACAGTTCCATAACCAGAACAATCTCACACAGACACAACCATCCATGGTCTGCACCCATTCAGAATCTCATACATAGAGAGTGAAAGACAGTATGAACTCTGGGTCTCCCACTGTGAGACAAAGAGGGATTAAGGCGAGATCAGGTGTCTTTACTACACACCACCACCTGTGCGTTTACCATGCGCATGCGCGCACACACACACACACACACACACACACACCACACACACACACACACACACACACACACTGAGGAAACCCTGTAACTTGTCAGTACTCATGCACAAAAATGATCTCTGTTGATCTACATTCACTCGTACAGTATATACATACATCTTGACACGTACATCTAGGCCTGAACGCGAACATACAGTAATACACACATCGCTTGCAAATACCACACAATCATTTATGGATCCACCCACACGCAGAACTTACAGGTAACATACATATATTTATAACAGCAGCAGCAAGATTAGATCAGTGTGGGTCTACTCCAAGGTTAAGTGGATTCACTGGGATTGAGGGCAGACCCTCAGTAGTGATTAAGAATGCACCAGCAGCCTTATGGGTAATGTAGTTTTAAAGATACTGGTAGATGGCATGTGATACACAGGATATGTGGGCTATAGATCTGTATACTGGCGTAGTGGTTCAGTCGTTCAGTGGTTCAGTATTCTCTACACTCTCCCTCTCTCTGCCTCTCTCTCTGTCACACTCTCTCTCTTTCTCTCTCTCTCTCTCTCTCTCTCACACTCTCACACACACACACACACACACACACACACCTAAATTCAGGTCATAGTTCCACTATTGTTCTCTAGCCTGACTGCACAACCAGACAGATAGAAGAAAGAGAGTGAGAAAGTGAGAGAGAGAAAGAGAGAGAGAGAGAGCACAAAACAGGGCAGCCAAAACACACACATATACAGAGGCATCGACACGCTTAAAGCGCACATGTAGTCCCACTTTTTAAGCCACACATCCCTCTCAAATATTTAAGCCCATCTGCAGTGCAGAACTTCTCTGTCTCCCTTTGTGTCATTATCCTCCCCTCTCCCTCTCCCTTTGTTTATCTAACCCCCCCTCCCCTCTCCTCCCCCAAGGTCACATGCAGTGTGTGCCAGGCTCGTACTGTTCAACATGATGATACTGCTCTCAACAGCAGCAGCATCTATTTACACACACACAGCTGTGTGCCCACACACACATGCATGAAGCCAACACAAATGCTTATACACAGATACCAGCACAAGTGCTAGCATGCACACACACACACACACACCCATTTGACTGGAAACAGGGAGATGCGAAAGCATACCTATCTTAACGCACACACACACACGTCAGATTTACGTGCCAACAAGCAACTAAAGAAATTGTGTGTGTGTTAGTGCATGTGTGTGTGCGCAGCTCCTGGGAGACACAGGCTTAAAGACTCCCACAGTGCAGGATGATTCTATTAAACCTTTAACAGCTTGTACCAGCCTATGGCCAGAGAAGAGGTCAGGGGGAAAGGGCGGAGGTCTGCTGTTATTGATAACTAACTAAGGGCTCATAATGTTGTAAATTACTGATATGGAGAGATAATGACAATGACAAATCTGACAGACTGATGCCTCATCAGTTGCTATGTCACCATCTATGAACAAATTAATTTTCTTATCTCCTGGCTTTGTTTGCAGGTAGAAGCTGCCCTTGTCAAGACGATGCCTGTTACAATTGCTTTCAGCACACATATCGACGCTGAATCACTCACTACCACATGCTGGCTAACGACAGTTTTTGATGACTCAGTGCAAGCGCTCCCCCTAGCGGTGGTAGCGGTACTATACATTCTACATAATTTAGAGGGGGGAAGCGCCTCGAGTGGAGCTGTTCAATCAGCACCACGAATATTATGACGACCATATTACTTGACATTTCCTGCCAGCAGAATTATATCATGCGGCTGCAGAATTCCGATCAGATCACATTTACGATCAGTTCTACCCTTGGACAGCTTATTCATTTACAGCCTAGTTGGTTTGGTAGCTAAACACTGATTTAATAGAGAAGCAGTGTTGCCAGGACAGCTAAACCCAGCTCAGTCAACAGCTCCAAAAACATATTTTTTTTTCTGCTCTGATTGGTCCACTGATGCATTCTACCCCATTATTATTGATCAGTCAATGTCTATGTCTTTGCTGTCTAATTCCTAATGGTAGTGAAGTGTATTTATATGTGTTTGAAAATGATGATAAATGTCTCTAACTTGAAATAGCATAAGAGAGGAAATACTTGATGTGCTCATTGAGTAACCCATACATCTAATTACAATAATGAATAATGCGTCTAATAATTCTGGTTATTTTCCCTCACCTTATCAATATTACTTGAGCATGAGTCATTGAAACAACCTACAGTATGTTTGTGGCACAGGACT